>NW_027411656.1:0-261274 GCF_047663935.1 Musca autumnalis | reverse complement strand
ACTGCAGTGAAAACCATCATCCTTAAAAATATCCCTTTGAATAAACCACGCTGTGATGGTCCCCTCAAAAAAGATTCCTTTGAAGAAACCAAGATTTGATCGTCCCATTATATTCCATTAAATGAACTATTCTCTGATGATCTCTCACAAAATGCCTTTGAATGAAGCACTCTCTAAAGGTAGCTCATGAAATATTTTTCATATGCGGACGTGATATTGATTTTTTAGGAGCTACAGAACTTGCTCCGACGATCCAGGGTCACTCGACACTCGGGAATTTGATCCGAAACTGTTCAACCAGATCCACTAATATCTACAGGAAAGTCCACTACTATCCGCAAGGTTGGTACATAGTACAGATGTCGGACGGCGTAATGCGGATCTCCGGAAACTGACCCATAAAAAAATCTCCCAGAGTACCCATCTTTTATATATAACATTTCCCAAAGGTATATTATTATAAATTTCTCAAAGGCCTTGTTTAACATCGTGTCACTTCCTTGTTGAACTTTAGAATACTCCTTTTTTTTAACTACAAAATTCAATAAGTCTCTGAGAAAATATATAATAGACTCTTTATAGATATTGTGCAAAATTTGTTGTACAATATATTTTGGCATAGTTTTTGTTGTAGTGGTATTTTGTTTTCTTAATATTCCAGGGCCATTGTTGCTGTTCTTGCTACTACCCGACATATGTAAGAAATTATGTTTGAGCTACTAAGGCTTCTAAAACTAAGCAATAAGCAGTAATAAATACTAACAACCGAACAATTAAGGTTTGACGAAGACAATTTTCGAAAACCACATCACAATCCTTTGGGATGGAATCAAAAGGCGGTTGTCTTTGCCACCTAAGTCTTTTAGGTTGTTTTTAAAAGAGAGATAGACTGACAGGCAGTTAACTATGATTAAAAGGTGAATGTCTTTTAGCAGTCTTTGCTTTTTCATTTTTCCGTTTTGGGGTGCCTTTGTTTTTACTTTGTCTATTTTATTTTATTTTCGATGAGAAGGGGTAATGGAATTTTTTTCTTAGATTTTGTGAAAATACTTTGAAAACCTATTATAAAAATAAACGTTAGAAGTTTTGAAAAGAAAACTATTTTGATTGTAATTATCGGAAGAAAAAAGGGTTTTGTAATAAAAGCATTAAATTTGAAAACAGAGTTTAGTTATTTAAAAAAAGAGGATTTTTCCTTTTTGTTTGTTTTTATAATCGCTTTAAAAATTGCTTCCTTTTGTTTTGTATTTTTTACTTTGTTTTAGAGAACAGCTGGTGATTGGAATTAAATTAAACAAATCTGTTCATGATGTAAATTTATTGAATATCGATAAGATATGTAAAATGTTATGGAGTTGGTTTGAAAAATATAGGAAAATAGGTACCACATCATCAGAGCGAGGTTTATTTAAAGGAATATTTTTTCGAAGCATCATCACATCGTGGTTTATTTTAAAGAATATTTTTTGAACCATCATCAGAGCGTGGTTAATTTGAAGAAATAATTTTTTGAAGCATCATCAGAGCAAGGGTTGTTTAAAGCAATATTTTTTGAAGCATCATCAGAGCAAGGGTTGTTTAAAGCAATATTTTTTAAGCATCATCAAAGCGTGGTTTATTTGAAGGAATATTTTTTGAATCATCATCAAAGCGTGGTTTATTTGAAGGATTATTTTTTGAACCATCATCAAAGCGTGGTTTATTTAAAGGAATATTTTTGAACCATCATCAGAGCGTGGTTTATTTAAAGGAATATTTTTTGAACCATCATCAGAGCGTGGTTTATTTAAAGGAATATTTTTTGAACCATCATCAGAGCGTGGTTTATTTAAAGGAATATTTTTTGAACCATCATCAGAGCGTGGTTTATTTAAAGGAATATTTTTTGAACCATCATCAGAGCGTGGTTTATTTAAAGGAATATTTTTGAACCATCATCAGAACCACCATTAGAGCCGTGGTTTATTTAAAGGAATATTTTTTGAACCACCATTAGAGCGTGGTTTATTTAAAGGAATATTTTTTGAACCACCATTAGAGCGTGGTTTATTTAAAGGAATATTTTTTGAACCACCATTAGAGCATGGTTTATTTAAAGGAATATTTTTTGAACCACCATTAGAGCGTGGTTTATTTAAAGGAATATTTTTTGAACCACCATTAGAGCGTGGTTTATTTAAAGGAATATTTTTTGAACCACCATTAGAGCGTGGTTTATTTAAAGGAATATTTTTTGAACCACCATTAGAGCGTGGTTTATTTAAAGGAATATTTTTTGAACCACCATTAGAGCGTGGTTTATTTAAAGGAATATTTTTTGAACCACCATTAGAGCGTGGTTTATTTAAAGGAATATTTTTTGAACCACCATTAGAGCGTGGTTTATTTAAAGGAATATTTTTTGAACCACCATTAGAGCGTGGTTTATTTAAGGAATATTTTTTGAACCATCATTAGAGCGTGGTTTATTTAAAGGAATATTTTTTGAACCACCATTAGAGCGTGGTTTATTTAAAGGAATATTTTTTGAACCACCATTAGAGCGTGGTTTATTTAAAGGAATATTTTTTGAACCACCATTAGAGCGTGGTTTATTTAAAGGAATATTTTTTGAACCACCATTAGAGCGTGGTTTATTTAAAGGAATATTTTTTGAACCACCATTAGAGCGTGGTTTTATTTAAAGGAATATTTTTTGAACCACCATTAGAGCGTGGTTTATTTAAAGGAATATTTTTTGAACCACCATTAGAGCGTGGTTTATTTAAAGGAATATTTTTTGAACCATCATCAGAGCGTGGTTTATTCAAAGGAATATTTTGAACCATCATCAGAGCGTGGTTTATTTAAAGGAATATTTTTTGAACCACCATTAGAGCGTGGTTTATTTAAAGGAATATTTTTTGAACCATCATCAGAGCGTGGTTTATTTAAAGGAATATTTTTTGAACCATCATCAGGGCGTGGTTTATTTGAAGGAATATTTTTTTGAACCATCATCAAAGCGTGGTTTATTTGAAGGAATATTTTTTGAACCATCATCAAAGCGTGGTTTATTTGAAGGAATATTTTTTGAACCATCATCAAAGCGTGGTTTATTTGAAGGAATATTTTTTGAACCACCATTAGAGCGTGGTTTATTTAAAGGAATATTTTTTGAACCACCATTAGAGCGTGGTATATTTAAAGGAATATTTTTGAACCACCATTAGAGCGTGGTTTATTTAAAGGAATATTTTTTGAACCACCATTAGAGCGTGGTTTATTTAAAGGGAATATTTTTTGAACCACCATTAGAGCGTGGTTTATTTAAAGGAATATTTTTTGAACCATCATCAGAGCGTGGTTTATTTAAAGGAATATTTTTTGAACCATCATCAGAGCGTGGTTTATTTAAAGGAATATTTTTTTGAACCATCATCAGAGCGTGGTTTATTTAAAGGAATATTTTTGAACCATCATCAGAGCGTGGTTTAATTTAAAGGAATATTTTTTGAACCATCATCAGAGCGTGGTTTATTTAAAGGAATATTTTTTGAACCATCATCAGAGCGTGGTTTATTTAAAGGAATATTTTTTGAACCATCATCAGAGCGTGGTTTATTTAAAGGAATATTTTTTGAACCATCATCAGAGCGTGGTTTATTTAAAGGAATTTTTTTTGAACCATCATCAGAGCGTGGTTTATTTTAAAGGAATATGTTTTGAACCATCATCAGAGCGTGGTTTAATTAAAGGAATATTTTTTGAACCATCATCAGAGCATGGTTTATTTAAAAGAATATTTTTTGAACCATCATCATAGCGTGGTTTATTTAAAAGAATATTTTTTAAACCATCATCATAGCGTGGTTTATTTAAAAGAATATTTTTTGAACCATCATCAGAGCGTGGTTTATTTAAAGGAATATTTTTTGAACCATCATCAGAGTGTGGTTTATTGAATGGAATATTTTTGAACCATCATCAGAGCGTGGTTTTTAAAGGAATATTTTTTCGAGGCATCATCAGATGTTGGTTTATTTAAAGGAATATTTTTTCGAGGCATCATCAGATGTTGGTTATTTAAAGGAATATTTTTTCGAGGCATCATCAGATGTTGGTTTATTTAAAGGAATATTTTTTCGAGGCATCATCAGATGTTGGTTTATTTAAAGGAATATTTTTTCGAGGCATCATCAGATGTTGGTTTATTTAAAGGAATATTTTTTCGAGGCATCATCAGATGTTGGTTTATTTAAAGGAATATTTTTTCGAGGCATCATCAGATGTTGGTTTATTTAAAGGAATATTTTTTCGAGGTATCATCAGATGTTGGTTTATTTAAAGGAATATTTTTTCGAGGCATCATCAGATGTTGGTTTATTTAAAGGAATATTTTTTGAACCATCATCAGAGTGTGCTTTATCTAAAGGAATATTTTTATACCATCATCATAGCGCGGTTTCTTTAAAAGAATATTTTTTAACCATCATCAGATCGTGGTTTCTTTAAAAGAATATTTTTTGAACCACCATCATAGTTGGTTTATTTAAAGGAATATTTTTTGAACCACCATTAGAGCGTGGTTTATTTAAAGGAATATTTTTTGAACCACCATTAGAGCGTGGTTTATTTAAAGGAATATTTTTTGAACCATCATCAGAGCGTGGTTTATTTAAAGGAATATTTTTTGAACCATCATCAGAGCGTGGTTTATTTAAAGGAATATTTTTGAACCATCATCAGAGCGTGGTTTATTTAAAGGAATATTTTTTGAACCATCATCAGAGCGTGGTTTATTTAAAGGAATATTTTTTGAACCATCATCAGAGCGTGGTTTATTTAAAGGAATATTTTTTGAACCATCATCAGAGCGTGGTTTATTTAAAGGAATATTTTTGAACCATCATCAGAGCGTGGTTTATTTAAAGGAATATTTTTTGAACCATCATCAGAGCGTGGTTTATTTAAAGGAATATTTTTTGAACCATCATCAGAGCGTGGTTTATTTAAAGGAATATTTTTTGAACCATCATCAGAGCGTGGTTTATTTAAAGGAATATTTTTGAACCATCATCAGAGCGTGGTTTATTTAAAGGAATATTTTTTGAACCATCATCAGAGCGTGGTTTATTTAAAGGAATATTTTTTGAACCATCATCAGAGCGTGGTTTATTTAAAGGAATATTTTTTGAACCATCATCAGAGCGTGGTTTATTTAAAGGAATATTTTTGAACCATCATCAGAGCGTGGTTTATTTAAAGGAATATTTTTTGAACCATCATCAGAGCGTGGTTTATTTAAAGGAATATTTTTTGAACCATCATCAGAGCGTGGTTTATTTAAAGGAATATTTTTTGAACCATCATCAGAGCATGGTTTATTTAAAAGAATATTTTTTGAACCATCATCATAGCGTGGTTTATTTAAAAGAATATTTTTTAAACCATCATCATAGCGTGGTTTATTTAAAAGAATATTTTTTAAACCATCATCAGAGCGTGGTTTATTTAAAAGAATATTTTTTGAACCATCATCAGAGCGTGGTTTATTTAAAGGAATATATTTTGAACCATCATCAGAGTGTGGTTTATTGAATGGAATATTTTTGAACCATCATCAGAGCGTGGTTTATTTAAAGGAATATTTTTTCGAGGCATCATCAGATGTTGGTTTATTTAAAGGAATATTTTTTCGAGGCATCATCAGATGTTGGTTTATTTAAAGGAATATTTTTTCGAGGCATCATCAGATGTTGGTTTATTTAAAGGAATATTTTTTCGAGGCATCATCAGATGTTGGTTTATTTAAAGGAATATTTTTTCGAGGCATCATCAGATGTTGGTTTATTTAAAGGAATATTTTTTGAACCATCATCAGAGTGTGCTTTATCTAAAGGAATATTTTTATACCATCATCATAGCGCGGTTTCTTTAAAAGAATATTTTTTTAACCATCATCAGATCGTGGTTTCTTTAAAAGAATATTTTTTGAACCACCATCATAGTGTGTTTTCTTTAAAAGAATATTTTTTGAACCATCATCAGAGCGTGGTTTATTTAGAAAAATATTTTTTGAACCCTCCTAAGAGCGTGGTTTATTTAGAGGAACATTTTGTCCGTATATTTTCTAGATTCAGTAAATATGATGGTCTGTTGCATGAAATTTTCTTTCTTGGTATTTCTGCCCTGTAACGATTAAACCTTTCGATGTTTACAGTAAAAATTTTATATTTATTTAACAAAAACGACTTATCTTCTCCTCAAATAAAAATTCAAATTTTATTTTAAAATCCCTCAATAAACCACCAACCGGTTTTTGAGGTTAGTTTTGTGGGTGGAGGTTTACATATGAATTCAATTAACAAAAACTTTCTGTTTCAAGAATATTTCATTTTCTTTTGTGTGCCCAGTGCCGGAAAAAGAATAACATTTACATTTTATTGGTTTTGTTAAGAAAATTGCCCACCACTTGACTTGATAGGCGGGTTGGTCATAGCAACAAACTTATTTAAAAGAAACTGAAGTAACGCCATTCCTTTGTGATCTGGTTTGCAGGAAGAATTTTATTACCTTTCCCCCGCCATTGACCGCACACACTCATCCTCCCCCGAAATACCAAGGAGTTATTGGCTATTAAATGATGCTGTTTGCTACTTAAGATGGTCAAAAGGGGTTAAGTGGTCGGTACAAAAAAAGGCTGGGGTGCTACTATTTAACATTACCTTACATATGTTGAAGTTGTTGTTGTTGCTATTGTTTTCTAAAGATATTTTATGGTTTCTTTTATTTGGTTTGCCCAAAAGTCAAAAGATATAATGTTTGTGAAATAAATTTCCTCATATGACGGGAAGGCTCTGCACTACGAACAGCTGTTCGAAAAAATTAAATGTTTGGTTATGGGCCATCTTCATTTTGTTTCCTTTTTTATTGTTTATCTAGGATAATTTATATTCTAATGTTTATATTTCATAGTTTTTCTTGAAGGAGTTAGGATGCTAAATAATTTTGGGGCTGGGTGAAAATTGGTTTTAATGGCATGAAACATGTGTTCAGCACCCCTTTGCCTTAGGTCTTATTTATTAAAATATTAACGTATTTATTTTGTAGATATTGATGTGCTAATAAAATATAGGAATTTTGTAATTAATGCAAAGTCAAAAAAATGCCTTAGGTGGGGAGGGAGTACTGTAAAAGGGATATAAGAATACTCATATACTTCAATAGACACATTTGATAAGGTTAAGGCCTGCAAAGACATTATCAGCCTGTTTATGTATGCCGACTAGAAAATTAATTCGTAAGAAACACTACCAAAATCGAGTATGTTTTTTAAATTTGTTCTTTATTTTGAAGCAAAAGCAAAGGAAATAATGTTTCCAAAACTAAAGTTTGGGTGTTTCAAGCGCACACATTTGCGTTTCAAAAGACACAAACAGGCTGTATGTGTTATTTTAAATTCCTGGCAAGGATTTTTATTTGTTTTTTTTTCAGATATTACTACATTTAAAAACAAAACCCATTCCCAGGACAAGCTTCTTAACAATTATGTCATTCTCTAAAAAAGTTGTAAATTCCATCCTTCCTAATCTTCAATATCTCCAACTGCAATTGACCCGCATACCCAAACATAATACCCAAACATACCATATAATTATATATTATAATCTGACATAAACTGGTATTTACAGTTTCTACCCATAGCCTATATTTGGCCAACAAGTACATATAGCTATTAGGAATGCAATACTGGTACCGAAATTGTCGTAAATACTTTTCATACCTGGTTAAGACATTTAGCCATCCATGGTTGCCGATATGCAATTTATGAAATAATCTCGTTTGTGCCACACATACCCACAGACCACAAAGACACAGCCGCAGTTTGTTTGAAAGCCAATGATATTTCTGGTGCGACATTTAACCCTATAACAGTTATTTTGGGGCATAATTTCCAATGGATTAATTTTGAGCATGTGCTTCTAGCGTTTATCATGGATATGTTTGAAAGAGCAAAGCAGAAATAAACGAACAGATTGGTCATCTACATTTACATAACATTTCTGAAAATTTGATAAAAGTTCTTGTAATTGAATCAACAAATGTTATTCGTTATTATAAGAATATCAGCTTCGCAGAGAACACCTAGATGCATGATTAAAATTAAACATGATCAAGTGGCGTATGAATGCACGTTCATTACGTTTGTGTTAAAAATACGCATGTTTTGAACCATAGCAATGCATACTAGGGTTATGACTTTTTCACATTTTTCCTCAAAAATGATTTCCTGTAGCAGGGAACTTTTGCCTATTAATCACTATGCTATCGTTTATTCCATTGAAATATAAAAAAGTTCACGCACAAATCGATTTAAAAAAAAAAATAATTTTTTGAAAAAATATATGAAATGAAAAAAAATTTTTTTTCAAAAAATTATTTTTTGTTGCACGAATGAATAAATATAAGCCTACTAATAACTATAATAACGTTTATTTCATTCAAATATTAAAAAAGTCGCAAAAAAGTCACTTTGAAAAAATTTAAATTTTTGGTTTTTTGTTAAAAAAATTATATTTTTGAATAAAAGAGTTTACGACATTTTTACGATTCTCAGAATTGAAGAAAAGTAGTGAGAAATAAATTTTATGTCATTTTAATTATCTCATGTGGCTCTAAAGTTTATTTTCAATTATATATCTATTTTCAGTGACTTCAAAAAATTGTCCATAATTTTGATAAATTCAAATTTTAAAATCATTTTGTGCGTGAGGTTTTTTCACCGAATCACTTTATAATTAAGATTTTATGTAATCTTATGGCAAAACTCATCACGCTATGATACAGGGATATGAGGTTGTAAAAAAGTCGTAACCCTAATGCATACATGCTGAATTTACGCCTCTATTTAATTTCAAGTTAACACGCAAGGCCCCGCTGGTGTATTCAGGAGATCGCCTTTAGAACCCGTAAGTTGAATTCTGGGCTTTGTAACTTACCTATGGCAAATGTATTCTATAATGGAATTGTGAGTAATAAATAAAAGTTGTTTTAATAAAATATTAAAACAACGGCTATGGGATTAAGCCTGACTATTTTGAAAAGCAAAATAGAAGTCGTCATACCAAATAAAAAACGCCAAGCCCCATAATTGTATACAATTTTTAAAAATAATTTCCAAAAATCGAAGTGCAACAACTTTTTTTAAGAATACACGTTTAACGATATACTGTTTAAATCCAAGTTTGAAAAAATATTGTGTGAAAACAAATAATGAAAAACAAGTAAGAACGGAGTTAAGTTCGGCCAGGCCGAACTTTTTATACCCTCCCCCACAAGTAGTATGAAGAAAAATGGAACAATTTTCCTTTTGTTTATGAAGAAGACTAAATATAAAATTTCAGCAAGTTCGGTAAAACAATGTGGCTAACCTTCAAAATACCGAAATTTGGGTGATACCGTTCCAGGGGGCTATATCAAAACGTCGATCTATACCTACAAATTTCTGGCGGAAAGTTTTTAGACTCAACAAGTAAAAAGTCGTTAAGTTCGGCCGGGCCGAACTTTTTATACCCTCCACCATAAAATAGTCTTAATTAAAATGGAATAGTTAGGGTCCTTTCACAATTTTAGGTGGAAAAACTTTTCGATATTGGATAGACTCCTACTGACTCCCAATATTGCTTAAATTACACTGTGAACACAAATGATGGGGCAGAGATAAAACCCCGAAGGACAGATGCGCCGTGAGCCGAACTTCCGCGTTATGGCGTGATGAAGTTTTTGCAAGAGACCCTGCAAGCCATCATGAATTAGCATTATATCTTTGTTTGTTGTTTTTGTAGAGCACTGATGGCCCATACGGTCTCTAACAAAAATTTTATCACGCCATAACGCGGAAGTTCGACTCACGGCGCATCTGTCCTTCGGGGTTTATAATATACTCACCAAGGCCTTTCTTCCCCAAGAGGAATTTTCCGTGCCCCAGACTTTCACCTCAATTTTGTTGCACAGTGTTATCTAATCTAATCCAAAAAAATGGGTTCAGCTAGGTGAAAGGTACCACCTACGGGGCTATATCAAAGAGTCAACCGATCTTTAAATTTTTTGGCGGAAATGTTTTATAGCTGCAGGGAACTTCAAGAGTCAAATTGAGAGTAGTTTCATCAAAACAATGTAGACCCTCAAAAATGGACCCATGTTGACGAATTTTAGTGAAGAAATTTCGTGACCACTGAAAATTCCCGAAAATCGGGAGGTACAGTTATATTTGGGGATATACCAAAACATGGGCCTATGTATATTGACGATTATTTTTGAATCGACAAAATTGTAGCTAAAATTCTCAAAATACCGAAAATCGGGAGATACCGTTATATGGGGGCTATACCAAAACATGGACGTATATTGACGATGTTTCGTTGGAGATGTTTTATTACCACTGAGAACTTCAAATGTCAAATTACAGCTATTTCGGTTAAAAACTGTAGCTAAAATTCTCAAAATACCGAAAATCGGGAGGTACCGCTATATGGGGGCTATACCAAAACATGGACCTATGTTGACGATATTTCGTGGAGAAGTTTCATGACCACTGAGAACCTCAAATGTCAAATTACAGCTAGTTCGGTTAAAAATTGTAACTAAAATGCTCAAAATACCGAAAATCGGGAGGTACGGTTATAAGGGGGCCATACCAAAACATGAACCTATATTGACAATGTTTGGTAGAGATGTTTCATGACCACTGAAACCTCAAATGTCAATTTGCAGATAGTTCGGTTACAAATTGTGGCTATAATTCTCAAAATACCGAAAATCGGGAGGTACCGTTATATGGGGGCTATACCAAAACATGGACCTATGTTAACGATGTTTGGTGAAGAGATTTCATGACTACTGAGAACCTCAAATGGCAAATTACAGCTAGGTCGGTTAAAAATTGTAGCTAAAATTCTCAAAATACCGAAAATCGGGAGGTACCGTAATAGGGGGGCTATACCAAAACATGGACCTATGTTGACGATGTGTGGTGGAGATATTTCCTGACCACTGAGAACTTCAAATGTCAAATTGCAGATAGTTCGGTTAAAAATTGTGGCTAAAATTCTCAAAATACCGAAAATCGGAAGGTACCGTAATATGGGTGCTATACCAAAAAATGGACCTATGTTGACGATGTTTGGTGGAGTCATTTCATGACCACTGAGAACCTCAAATGGCAAATTACAGCTAGTTCGGTTAAAAATTTTAGCTAAAAGTCTCAAAATACCGAAAATCGGGAGGTACCGATATATGGGGGCTATACCAAAAAATGGACCTATGTTGACAATGTTTCGTGAAGATATTTTATGACCACTGAGAACTTCAAATTGCAGATAGTTCGGTTAGAAATTGTGGATATAATTCTCAAAATACCGAAAATCGGGAGGTACCGTTATATGGGGACTATACCAAAACATGGACCTATGCCCATATCCTTTGGGATATAAGTTTGTTTATCACTAGGCACCCTAAGTGCCAAATTATAGCTAATTCGGTCTGCAAATGTGGCGAAGAACGTCAAAATACCTCAAATCCGGAGGTACCGTTATATGGGGGCTATACCAAAGAGTGGACCGATATAGTCCATCTTGACCTGCCTATGGAAAAAACACCTTCGGGTGCAAAATTTCAGCACTCTATCTAAATTATTGCGGACGCTAGAGTGATTACAACAGACGGACATGGCTAGATCGTCTTAGAATTTTATCCTGATCAAGAATAAAAAAATAGTTCGATGTGTTACAAACGGAATGACAAACTTAATATACCCTCCATACAATGCTGGAGGGTGTAAAAAAAAAAGTTTTTAATATTCCACACCACGTGGATTTTTTTTTTCAAAATTTCACACTACGTGGATTTTTAAAACAGTATATTTTCAAAATTTCACACTACGTGGATTTTTAAAACAGTATATTTTCAAAATTTCACACTACGTGGATTTTTAAAACAGTATATTTTCAAAATTACACTTTTTTAAAAAATATGTGTTCAAATTCAAAACTTTGTGGATTCAAAAAAATATATTCCACGCTACGTGGTTTTTTAAAAAAAAATATTTTTTCAAAATTCCTGATTTCGTGGATTTGCTAAAAACTCAAAAGTCCCCACCACGTGGATTTTTTAAAACATATTTTTTTCACAATTCAACACCACGTGGATTTTTTAAAACAAATTTTTCCAATCGTGGTTTTTTTAAAAAATATTTTTTCATCGTGGTTTTATTAAAAAAAAAATTTAAATCCTGAATTTTTTAAAAAATATTTCTAATCGTGGATTTTGTAAAAAATATTTCTTCTATCGTGAGTTAAAAAAAATTAATAGTGGATTTTTTAAAAAATATTTTTTCAATCGTGGATTTGAAAAAAAACTTTATTTCAATATAAAAAAAAAATATTTTTCAATTGTGGATTTATTAAAAAAAATATTTTTTCCATATTCAGTATATCGTGGATTTTTTTAAAAGAATTTTTTTTACATTCCATATATCGTGAATTTTTAAAATATATTTTTAGCAGCACTCTATCTCAATTATTGCGGACGCTAGAGTGATTACAACAGACGGACAGACGGACATGGCTAGATCGTCTTAGAATTTTATCCTGATCAAGAATATATATACTTTATAGGGTCGCAAATGATTAGTTCGATGTGTTACAAACGGAATGACAAACTTAATATACCCTCCATACTATGGTGGAGGGTATAAAAAGAAGTAAAAACGGAGTTAAGTTCGGCTAGGCCAAACTTGTTATACCCTCCAACGCAAGTAGTATGAAGAAAAATGGAACAATTTTCCTTTCGTTTATGAAGAAGACTAAATATAAAATTTCAGCAAGTTCGGTAAAACAATGTGGCTAACCTTCAAAATACCGAAATTCTGGTGATACCGTTCAGGGGGCTATATCAAAACGTCGATCTATACCTACAAATTTCTGGCGGAAAGTTTTTAAACTCTAAAAAGACTAAATACCAAATTTCCGATATTTCGGAAAAACCATCAAAATTCCTAAAATAAAGAGGTACGCTTCTATATGTGATACAGGAAACCGCGGAGCCATACTGATAATTATTCTTTTCTGGAATATTTTATAACCCCATGGAAGACTAAATAACCAATTTCAGTCTTTCGGTGGGATATTGACTTCACAACAAGAATTACGAAAATCAGGGGGTACCGTTCTATGGGGCTATATTGAGACGTGGATCTATAACGACGAATTTCAGTTTTTACCTCCAATAAAGACACATAAACACAAAATTTCAGCCATTTCGTTGGGTTGCTGTGGCCACAACCTTCAAAATACTGAAAATCGGGAGGTACCGTTATACGGGTAGTATCAAATTTCAGCCATTTCGGTGTGATATTAAGGCTATATGTAGGCTAGGGCCTATACAGACAAATTTCATATGAAACGTCTATACCACAAATAAAGACCAAATTTCAAGAATTTCGGTAAGATATTGAAACCACAACCATCAAAATACCGGAAATAGGGAGGTACCGTTCTATGGGGCTATATAAAGGCGTGCACCTATACCGAAAAGTTTCTGGAGGAACGTTTTATACCCCCAACAAAGACCAAATACCAAATTTCAGTATTTTTGGCTGATTATTGTGGCCACAAACTTAAAAATACTGAAAATCGGGAGGTACCATTCTATGGGAGCTGTAGGAAGGCATGGGCCTATACCGAAAAATTTCAAATGGAACGTTTAATACCCCAAACGAAGACCAAATACAGAATTTCAACAATTTCTGTGGATTAGTGTGGCTACAATCTTCAAAATACCTGAAATAGGGAGATACTGTTCTATGGGGGCTATACTAAGGCGTGGACCTGTACCAAAAAGTTTCAGGGGGAAAATTTGTTACCCCCACTGAAGACTTTATACCAAATTTCAGCCATTTCCGTGGAATTTTGCGTCCACAACCTTCGAAATGCCGAAAAACGTGAGGTACCGTTTTATGGGGGCTAAATGAAAGCGTGTGCCTATACCGACAAATTTCTTGGGGAAAGTTTTATACCCACAACGAAAACCAAATACCAAATTTCATCCATTTCGGTGAAATATTGTTGCCACAACCTTCAAAATACCGAAAATCGGGTGGTACCGTTCTATGGGGGCTATATCAAAACGTGGACTGATATGGCCCATTTGCAATGCCAAACATCCTAGGAGTAATAGAAGCTTTTATACTAAATTACAAAGCTCTATCTTAAAAATTGCGAGCTGTATCTTGATTTCAACAGACGGACGGAATGACGGGCGGACGCCCGGTTCGACGGACATGGTTATATCGACTTAGAGTTTTATCCTGATCAAGAAGGTATAGCATTTCCAAATTAAATGAAACCTTTTCTAAATTGAATGAAACTTTTTCCAAATTGAATGAAACCTTTTCCAAATTAAAAGAAACCTTTTCCAAATTAAATGAAACCTTTTCCAAACCAAATGAAACCTTTTCCAAACCAAATGAAACCTTTTCCAAATCAAATGAAACCTTTTCCAAATAAAACGAAACCTTTATTTTTATTGAAAGAAATAAACCAGAATATTTTGATAAGAGAAAGAAATAAGAAATTATATGGGTTTTCAACGATTTTTTACTAAAATTCTAATCTTAAGTAACGACATAAAAGTCTAACTCGCTGCATGTTTTGCTTCCTTGAACATAAACATTTCGTAATTTTTGGGCATCAATTAAGGTTATAGCGAAGTAATCCTAAAGAGAGAATTTAGGTTTAAAATAAAAAAATAAATATAACACGTCTTCAGTCCAATCGAATGAGAATTATTTTCGTAGAGCATTTCGACCTTCTAACTCGCTTCATTCAATGTCCTTTTCGTCCCTTATTTTAAGGACCGCTATAAAAGTACCACATTATGACATTTTTCAGCTTCGAAATGTTCTGCAAAAATGTCGATCGATTTTGTCGCGTTTTCATGGTCTGTTGTTTGAGCTGTTCGATACAATGCTCAATCACGTCAACGGTATTACGATCTATTGCCCTATAGCGTAGTACGGCTCTGGCACACAATTTTATTTTTGAATTTTTTTTCAGGATAATTTTTATGCAATAACTTAATAAGTAAACGAATATATATACATAATGATAGAATTAAACCGGTGTAATTTTAAATTGTTAGTGCTATATTCAGCAATGTTGAATCCAATAGTAAAGACATTTTCAAAAATAAAATTGTGTACCAGAGTGGTACTACGTGATCAGACAATAGATCGTAATATCGTTGACGTGATTGAGCATAGCAACCAACAGCTCAATAAACAGGACTACTCCAATTATGTAATGAGTATGTCCATCGTGAGCAAATCGTGAACCACTTCATTAGGTAATACAATTAGCATCTGTTATTATTAGCAATTTTTTAAACCTTAATTCTCTCTTTAGCATTATTTCGCTATAACCTTAATTGATGCCCAAAAACTATAAAATGTTACGTTCAAGGAAGCAAAACTTGCAGCGAGTTGCACTGTTATGTCATTAATTATGATTAGAATTTAAGTAAAAAATTTTTGAAACCCCATATAATTTTTTATTTCTTTCTCTTTTCAAAATATTCTGGCTTTTTTCTTTCAATAAAAATAAAGGTTTCATTCAATTTGGAAAAGGTTTCATTTGATTTGGAAAAGGTTTCATTTGATTTGGAAAAGGTTTCATTTGATTTGGAAAAGGTTTCATTTGGTTTGGAAAAGGTTTCATTTAATTTGGAGAAGGTTTCATTCAATTTGGAAAAAGTTTCATTCAATTTGGAAAAGTTTTCATTTAATTTGGAAATGCTATATATACTTTATAGGGTCTCCGATGAATATTTCGATGTGTTACAATCGGAATGACAAATTTAATTATAATCTCCATATTATGGTGGAGGGTATACAAATATTTGTTAAAAACTCCACGTATATTAAAACAATATTTGTTAAAAAATCCGAGTATATTAAAACAATATTTGTTGAAAAATAAATATTTGAATTAATATTTGGTAAAAATCCAAATATTTTTAAAAATCCACGTTTATTGAAAAAATATTGTTCTAAACAATACACGTTTATTGAAAAAAAATATTTTTTTAACATCTCTGCTTAATGGAAAAAGTTTTTTTATTAAAATCCACGTTTATTGAAAAATATTTTTTAAAAACACACGATTATTGAAAAACTATTTTTTAAAAAATACACGTTTATGGATCTCTTTTCAAATCCATATTTAATGAAAAACATTTTTTTAAAAAATCCACGCTCATTGAAAACCCTTTTTTTCAAAAATCCACGCTTATTAAAAACAAGTATTTTTTAAAAAATCCCAGATTATTAAATAATTATTTAAAAAAACCCAAAAAAAACAACTTGCATTTGAAAGAGGAAATAAGTTAGAGGATAGCGAAGCCGCCCCACAGTCGATGTGTCTGAGGAGCCTTCCTAAACCAAAGGCGAAACATGCATGTCACACAGTGGTGATTGTGTGGGTTCGTATCGTCGGCTTTCCTTTTTCAAAAAGCATCTTGGTCAGTAAGCTCGTCTCTAACGAGAAATTATAGCATTTCCAAATTAAATGAAACCTTTTCCAAATTGGAACTTTTTCCAAATTGAATGAAACCTTTTCCAAATTGAATGAAACCTTTTCCAAATTAAATGAAACTTTTTCCAAATTAAATGAAACCTTTTCCAAATCAAATGAAACCTTTTCCAAATCAAATGAAACCTTTTCCAAATTGAATGAAACCTTTATTTTTATTGAAAGAAAAAAGCCAGAATATATTGAAAAGAGAAAGAAATAAAAAATTATATGGGTTTTCAACAATTTTTTACTTAAATTCTAATCTTAAGTAATGATTAATTAATGTTATAGCGAAATAATGGTAAAGAGAGAGAATTAAGGTTTAAGAAATTGCTAATATTGCTAATAATAACAGGGGCTAATTGTATTACCTAATGAAGTGGTTCACGATTTGCTGCTTGTGGAATTTTCAATGGACATACTCATTATATAATTGGTGCAGTCCTGTTTATTGACCTGTTGGTTGATATGTTCATTCACGTCAACGATATTACGATCTATTGTCTGATCGCGTAGTACCACTCTGGTACACAATTTTATTTTTGAAAATGCATTTACTATTGGGTTCAAACTCGACAAAATCGATTAGTTGTCAATGAGGTTTATACCTAAAATTTTTCTGAGCGACATTTTTGAAGAACATTTCGAAGCTGAAAAACGTTATAGCGGTTCTTAATATAACGGACGAAAAGACATTGAAGGAAGCGAGTTAGAAGGTCGAAATACTCCACGAAAACAATCCTCATTTGAGTTGACTGAAGACAAGTCATTTCATAAATAAGCTAATACAACAGTTAACAAAGATATAACGTTAATTTCAGATGCCTTATATGGTATTCAGCAGAAATTTAATCACGCCATAACTCGGAACCTATGCTCACGGCAGATAACCACGCTATAACCTTAATTGATGCCCAAAAATTATGAAAAGTTTAAGTTTTATGTCATTACTTAAGATTAGAATGTAAGTATAAAATCGTTGAAACCCCATATAATTTTTTTATTTCTTTCTCTTTTCAAAATATTCTGGTTTTTTTCTTTCAATAAAAATAAAGGTTTCATTTAATTTGGAAAAGGTTTCATTTGATTTGGAAAAGATTTCATTCAATTTGGAAAAAGTTTCATTCAATTTGGAAAAGGTTTCATTTAATTTGGAAATGCTATAATTAAAAAATTAATAAAAAATGACCTTCGCCTAATAGGCAAAATTATTAAATAAAAACACAAGTTTATTGAGCATTTTTTTTAAATCCACTTTTATTGAAAACAAAATTTTTTAAAATACTACGTTTATACTATTTTTTTTTTTTTTCAAAAAAATCCACGTTTATTGAAAAAATCTTTAAAAAAACGTGTTTATTGAAAAAATATTTTTTAAACATCTCAGTTTTATTGAAAAATATTTTTAAAACATCTCAGATTTATTGAAAAAACATTTCCAAGACTCTCAGGTTTATTGAAAAAAATGTTTTAAAAAGATTAACGTTTATTGAAAAAATGTTTTCTTTTTAAATCCACGTTTATTAAAAAATATATTTTAAACATCTCAAGTTTATTGAAAAAGATACTTTTTTTAAATAAAGGTTTATTGAAAAATTATAAAAAAAATATATATTAAAAATATATTTTAAAAAATTCACGTTTATTGAAAAAATATTTTTTAAACACCTCAGGTTTATTGAAACTATATTTTTAAAATATCTCAATTTTATTGAAAAAATATATATATATTTTTTATATACACGAATAATGAAAAAAATATTTTTTAAAAATACACATTTATTGAACAAACATTCTTAAAAAATCCAAGTTTTGTGAAAAAATATTTTTTAAAAAATCCACGTTTATTGAAAAACTATTTGTTAAAAAATCTACGTTTATTGAAAAAATATTTTTTAAAAAATTCACGAAAAAAATAGTTTCTAAAAATTCACGTTTATTGAAAAAAAAAATATTTGTAAAAAAATCCACGTTTATTGAAAAAAAATATTTTTAAAAAAAATACAAGTTTATGGAAAAAATATATTTTTTAAAAAATACACGTTATTGAAAAAATATTTTTTAAAAATACACATTTATTGAAAAAACATTCTGTAAAAATACACATTTATTAAAAAAATTTTTTTTTGAAAAATCCACGTTTATTGAAACAAAATTTTTTTATAAATCAACATTTATTGAAAAGATATTTTTATCAAATCCACGTTTGAAAAATCCACTTATGAAAAAATATTTTTTAAAAATCTTCATTTGAAAATATTGTTTAGAAATCCTCGTTTGGGAAATATTTTATGAAAATTCCAAGTTTGAAAAAAATAATTCGTAAGATTTAAAAATTATAGAATTATAAAAAAAATTAAGTAATTCTGTTTCGAGTTGAGCTGTTTATACCTAAGAGATACATTGAAAATTAGGAGTCTACCGAAGTCCCACGCATCCAACCATTATGCTACGTTTCACGGGTGGTTAGGTCTAAACAGCTCAACTCGAAAGAGAATTTATTAAATAGATATCGCTATAAATGATCTTCGCCTTAATAAGGCAAAAATAAAAAATAATTTCAGCATGAGCCAGTCTGGGATTCGAACCTAGGTCTCCGACAACTGAGTGTGAATGTTGCCGGCGTCTTAGCGTTCTGAGCCACCATCAACTTGTCAAAATATTAGTAGACAATAATTGATGATCAAAATCTTCTGATATAGAAGAGCAAGTACTATTGACGTGGGAATAAAACTTATGATAGTATTTGTGAACATTGAAAAATAGGATTACCAAGCAGGACTATAGAAAAAGTTTGGAGTTTCAATTAACTTACATAATTTCGCATATACATTTATCTATTGATAAATATATACCAGTTATATATACTAGTTACTACATACTATACTAGTTCCCATGATTATATATACTAGTTACCAAGCTTTGCCTTCGTCTGCCACAAAAACAAAATCCTAATATGCCTGAAGATCGGCCTAACCACCCGTGAAACGTAGCGTAATGGTTGGAAATGAGTTGCTAGATTTGAACTAAACGGACACCAAAGCAAGTTAAATAAAACACGGTAAAAATTATTCAGACAGCCTAGTGCACACCTTGATACTATTAGAAATCTACCTCATTGTAATAATGTTGTTTGGGCAAAATCCGTTTCAGAAGATTTGCAGTCGCTATAGCCGTGTCTCTTCGTACGCCTGTCTGGCGGGCTAGTGCGAAATAACTTTGCACTTCGCAATATTTTGTCCAAACATATGTAGATAAAGTTCGCAAATGGGCTTCATCGGTCCACTACATGGGTACCTCTCACATAAAAGTTCACAGTTTTTGGTTAAATTGCTACGCAAAATAACTCTCAAAGGCATAGGACTATATCTGTAGGTCCACTAGTTTAGTTAACTCCAACACAAAATTTCAAAAATTTCTACCCAATTTTCACATGTAATTCGAATAATTTCAGTTGTAATTCGAAACACAACTATTTATAATATTCTATTAAACGTTATATGCCAAATATCCAATGTCTTGTAATAATCCAATGATATTTAAATTTGCCATCAAAATCAACCCGTTTCTGTTACTTTTGTCAAATGAACTCCAAATCCTTAACCAAAAGACCCCACTTACCATTAATAACCCAAACTAAATCACCACTGTCCCCAAAGGGCAAATAATTATGAAATGATTCTCTTTTATTTCAAGCAAAACTTCTTTTCACACACACACAAAAACGCACACATACTCTCACAAAAATAAATATCATTAATGTGAATACAAAATTTATTTTGGCAACAATCAAATTGTCCTTTTAATGTAACATTCAAAATTCAATTACCGAGGCCCATAAACAATATCTCGATAACCAGATTTTCCTTTTCTCTTTTGCACACACACTGCTGCGTATTAAAAATGAAATTGTTTTTCCCTGGCGAACCAATCACTACACCAACAACAGCAACAAGAACAACACAACTCAGACAGTCATCAGAGAACGAAATGAAAGAAATAAACGAGAAGAAAAAAACTCCAAAGCTGATTATGTTTTCCACTTAAATTTCTCATTTGCTATGCATTTTCATGAAAAAGTCGAAAAAACACAGAGACACACACATACAGAGTCGTCCTCGCCCGCACTCACTCACTTACAGGATGAATAAGAAAATATCAGAAAATATTCCATCATCAACATCTATTATTACAATAAACGATAAATATGACAAAAGGATACCTTTTTGCTGGAAACCGGCTATATATATGTTGCGAACACATACATGCAATATGCACGTTAGTATGTGTGAATGTGTATTGTCGGGCAAAAGGTATACAAAAATCAGTTATAATGGTATTTATAAATATCTACATACATATACATATGTATATGACAACATACACACACATGTATGTCAGTGGGGAAAATAATCTTTAAGGACAATAACAGTCATCACAAAAAGCAAAAAACTCACGCACACAATCACATCCAAAACCGACTGGGAATTTGCCATATAATGAAAAATTGATTGAATAATGTCCCAAATTTAGCCTAACATTTATAAGACAACAATAACAACAGCAATGTATTCAAACTAATCACGCGCAATTTTAGTCAAGACCGTTTGTCTCCGTCGCCCATTTGAACAGAAACCAAACCGAAAATATTGAAATTTCAATTCCCCTGGGGGAAAACCCTGTCAAAAGGTCTTCATTTGTGTTGCGGGAGGGGTGTATTGCCAACAACACGAATGAACTCAAATTACCCAAAAACTGAATCTATTTTGCCAAAATAAAAGCTTAACAAAACAAACAAACGGCTTCATTATTGTCAAGGGTAAGCATCAAATGACAAAATTTGAAGACTCAGCATTTTAACAAAAATATTACTCTTTGGGACAGTCTAATCAGCATATCGACCACTTTATAGGAATGTGTATTTAAGTCACCATAGTTGTAACTTTAAAAATAGTACTTCTTGGAACCTTAAAAATCCTCTGTTACTCATATTTGCTGTCCTTACCTCTGCCCAACTTACCTCTTTGCGGAAAATGTATAACAAGCCACTTAATCAATTGGCCTTTTGATAAAATCAGAAACCTTTTGAATTTTAGTTAACTCAATTTTATTTTGTCGTAGAGAACTGCCCATCAAAAGGGAAGCAACACAATATATCGCAATAATAACAACAAAGGATAATTTTTGGCAACCAATTAACATAACCAAGGGGGTAAGGGACAGACATTCAAATGACAAAGCCAGAATTTTACCAAGGTAACAACAAAAAAAGGTTATAAAGATTCACATACACCCACGCAAGATATGTAAATTATTTATTTAAGATCTTTATTTCATCACATTGGCCTTTTGGTCAATGCATAATAATAACACAACGTTGTTGTTGATTTCTGAATTACTTTATTATTAGTACGAGCTAACCGCTCCCTTTAAAGGTATAAATGTAATTGAACTAAAACTAAAAGTATAGCTAGCCACCACCAAATTGTATAATAAGCATATTGTGGCAATTTGGGCATTGACACAAAGTCAGCACCTTATTGCCCTACTTAATATTCTTGTTGTCGCAATCAGGGCGTTAACAGCTATGTCAGCACCTTATTGCAACTATTCAAATTTATTAATAATATTAATTTATATTTTTAACTACATATTTAATAGCATATTTGTTTCCTGATAACTGCTCTCCCTTTAAGAAGTGGGTGTCCCAGCCACGACATAGCTTTCAACAACTCGTTGAATTTTCCTAGAAGCACGTCTTGTCTTAAGATATTGGCAAAGGATGATAGCGCCACTAAAAGATAGACTTGCTGTCATTGCAACTGCAAACAACATTTTTGGGGAGCCATCTGATGCAACGTCATCCCTAAGTTCCTTTATGATTTTCAGGTTTTGCTCATTCATTCGGTGCAACATCGGCAGGCTTAAAACATCATTATGGCCAATGATGTCCAGTAACGGTGAAGAGGCTATTCCTGGTGCTTTCATTAGGTTTCCATTGTGGTTTATGTAATTGGTATCATTTA
The DNA here is from genome assembly GCF_047663935.1 of Musca autumnalis. Classification (NCBI taxonomy): domain Eukaryota; kingdom Metazoa; phylum Arthropoda; class Insecta; order Diptera; family Muscidae; genus Musca; species Musca autumnalis. The sequence continues at coordinate 238,638 of NW_027411656.1, read as the reverse complement.
TTGTAGCTGTGTTCTCAAAGGTGATGAGATAAGTACCGCTTATGGTCATTTCAGGGCTGTTATCAGTTCTAACCCTTGCGGATTGGTCGTTGATTACTATTACACCCTCGTCCACGATGGTTATAGGTCTTAAGTGACTTGGTTGTGTGTGGCATTGGGCAGAACCTCCTGAATGAATTGCACGCGCACAGGTATCGCTTTTCATTACTCTGCAGAATGTTGCTTGGTTGACCTTTGCACAATTGTTGACAGCTATGACCCCATCGTCGCATTATGCAACTGTATTTTCTTCCAACTGCAATATGGTGTCGTTATGGTTTACAGGAAATATTATGACCTTTTGGCAGCTGGACTCTACTCTAGGATATTCTATCAGTACATAAATTACACTTTCTGATTGCAAAATCTTTATATTTGAAATTTGCATTAAATTAACTATTGAAACCTCTGTGAGCTTTTCAACAAAAATAGATTTCAAATCATTATTATCAAAAATTGCTGGATTTATAATATTAGATTTAGCTAATGTGACAGTTAGCATTAAATTCTGAATTTCTGTTATGACCATTCTATTTCTAGCCAAGAGTACATCGTATAAATGAGACGTATCTGGAGTGTTTTTCTTAGTTTCCCTAATGATTTTGTTAACTGTGTCTGTGAGCCGATTTATTTGTTTTTGTATTTCTGTATTGATCAAGACTTGTCTATTATTTGATTCGATAAGTTGCGACTCAGACATTCTAAGCCTTTCAAAGTCAGCAGCATCTGGAGTTCCTGCCACAACTTTCAATGCTGTTCCTAGAAAATCTAAACTTCTTGCTAATCGATGATGTAATTTTAAAGTGGACAGTAAATTTCGAGCATGTTCTATGTCGACAGTGAGCAATTTTCTCATATGCGACTGAGGAAATAATTCCGTCATCTTGGCAGTCTCGTCTAAAATTTTCACGAAATCTGTTAAGTTAGTTGAATGTCGAATATAACTATATTGCTCCCATACTAAAACCCTACCATCTAACACGGGAATGTATCTTGAGTGAGAATAGTCGGTGATGCGAGCATTTGCTAGGTTAAAGATGGTGAATAAGTGTAATATGAGCCTGGAAGAAAAATAATGAATAAGCTAACGTTAAATCATTGTATCTCTATTTTAAATCAGATGTAATAAGAATAACCTTAGTCATTTCAAATTGTCCTTGTGGACTACCCTCCCTTTAATAAGTACTGAAGTTCCCAAGTCAGCTTGTATGGTTTCCTCAGAATATAAGGGGGACAATTTGTTGCCTAATCTTTTGTTGTTTTTTAGGTAGACTTTTTCGCCAACTTCAAAAACTCTATTCTGCCTGTTTGAGTTAAACCGGGTTAATTGGGTTTCTTGAGCCTGTATAATTTTATCTCTGACTTCTTTTTTAATGTCATTAGACGACGAATGTATTATATCAATTGGTTTTAAACCTGTGACCGAATGTAATGTTCTATTATATGCCAATGTTGCTTGAATGATTAACTGATTTGTATCGCTTATTCCTTTGTCGATTTTAAGACATCTAGCAATTTCTATCAATGTACTGTGGAACCGTTCCACTTGACCATTTGAGCTGCTATGAAGAGCAGGAGCATTAACTACATCTATGTCATATTGGTTTCTTAATAGTGAAGTGATAGTTTCTGAGTTGAAGGATGCTTCATTATCGCAAAATATGACTTTTGTTTTGGGATATAAGTTTAATAATTGCAAAATAGGCACCGTTACGTCAACAATTGCTCGAGATGCTATTGGTTGGACAACGGCAAATTTGGAAAATTTGTCTATGCAAGTGAGGAAATGTTTTTTGTCCGTGGAAAAGATGTCGATATGTAAAATTTCACCTGGATAATTTGGTATTGGTGTTTCGCCTAATTTTTGTTTCGTAGGGTGTCTATCATATTTTGCCTTCGAGCATACTTTGCAGTTTAATATTACTTCATTTGCTATTCTCGTCATTTTTGGAAAATAGTAATCTCGCAGAATTTGCTTTACATTTTCCTGTGCCGCTCTATGTGCACGGTTGTGCTCAGCAGTGACTATTTCAACTTGTTCGGACTTATCTAATATGTCCGTAACAAAGTTTTTACAATACCAGAACTTTGTTCCTGGGAAGCTTAGTACTAGTTCATTTTGGATACTGGCCAAAGTAGGCAGTTCGCAATGCAACGCATTAACTACGTCTGGTTTTATTACAGGTTTAATCGCTTCTAAAAGATTACACATATTTGTGAATTGGATTATATAGCGAGTTTTGGAACTAAACATTATAAAACTCCGCTTTAAAGGATATTTAGATTCTTCTAGAATTACCTGATTCCTAAAGCAGTTAATCGGTTTTTCAGTTGACTCTATTGTGTAAGACAAAGAATTTTCACTATGTATGGTAGCTGCGTTGGATTGTAAATCGTCTTGCAACGAGTTAATATTTTGTCTTGAAAGAGCATCAGCTACGTAATTTTCTTTCCCTGGTTTATAGTGAATTTTTGCGTTGTGCTCTTCTATGAATGCCTTCCATCTTTTAATTTTTGCATTAGTATTCCTTTCGGACACTGCAAACGTCAAAGGTTGATGGTCGGTAAAAATATTCAACTCTTTAGTGCCATACAAGTATGATTGAAGTTTACCTAGGGCCCAAACAATAGCTAACAATTCCCTTTCATTGGTGGCATAATGCAACTCGTTGTCCTTTAATGTCCGTGAGATCATAGTTATGGGCCTACCTTCTTGAGACAAAACCGCTCCGATTCCACTAGCGGATGCATCTGTGGTTAAATCGAAAGGTTTTTTGAAATCTGGATACATAAGGATGACATCTTCAGAAGCCAAGATGTTCCTTAAATGTTCAAATGCGATTCGTTGTTCATCACTGAAATTAATTAGTATTTTCCTAGACATGTATTTACTGACTGTACCGTTTTCCCCTTTTAGTATATTTGTCAAAGGCTTTGCTATCGATGCGTAGTCTTTGATAAAGATTCTGTAGTAATTGGCCAGGCCAAGGAAGGACCTTAATGCATACAATGTTTTTGGTTCGGGATACTCTTGTATTGCCTTAACCTTTTCTGGGTCTGTTCTTGTTCCTCCTCTGGCTACAATAAATCCTAAATATTCAACACTTTCTTTAAAAAATTTGGTTTTCTCCCGTGCAATTCTCATATTGGCATCTATCAATTTTCGAAGTATCGTGTCGATATGCCGGACATGGTCACTTTCATTGTCCGAGAAAATTATTACGTCGTCAACGTAGACATAACATATTTTCCCAATGTCTTCGCGCAAAACATCATCGATTGCTCTTTGGAAGATGCTTCCAGCATTTTTTAAGCCGAAAGGCAACCTACAAAATTCGTATTTCCCGCCATTTACAGAGAATGCTGTTTTTTCGCGATCCTGTTCCGCTAGATAGATCTGGTGATACCCAGATTTTAAATCCAGAGTAGTGAAATATTTTGCCTTCCCCAAACCAGCAAGGATCATTGGGATGCTTGGCATTGGATAGCGATCAGGTATTGTGTGCTCGTTTAATTTTCTAAAATCAATGACTAGGCGTTTATTTTTATTGCCGTCTTTATCAATGCCTTTTTTGTCAACCACCCACGCCGGGCTATTATACGGTGACTTTGAAGGCCTTATTATCCCATGTTTCAACATTTGTTCAATCTCTTTATTAACAAAATCTGCTACACCCATGGGATATGGATATAATTTAGAATATATGGGGTTATTATTTGTTGTACGTATTGTAGCGATGACTGAAGTATTAAAGGGTAGTGCCTCGTTAGAGGTTGAAAACGCCTTAAGTCTCTTCAGTATCATCTTCTTAAACTGATTTCGTACTATTTCAGGGACTTGTATGTCGTCGACACGCGTGAAATTTACGTTTTTACAGAAGTGGTACTGCAATGCTTCAGACACCCCAGAGTATGTTATGGTGTTATTTCTTAAATTCAATGTTACACCCGCCTGCGTTAGCAGGTCGAAGCCTATGATAGCATCGAACGTATTTAATGAATCCAACAAAAAAAATGGGGCAACTTTCCCGAAAACTTTAATTAAACATTTTTCTTTTATTTTACTTGAACCATGTATTGAGTTCACAGTAAAAGGGACATTGACAGGTGTTACGTTTTTAAGCCCATTTATGGGTCTCACGTAGTTTTTTGCCGCCCCAGTATCAATTAATATTTTTAATGTTCTATCAGCCAACTGTCGCTTAATGTACGGCAGTTGGGAGCGTTCTCTAAAAAATTCAACGAGTCGTTTTCAAACGTAGAGTCATTGTCTTCATCAATATCTTCAACCGTTGATGTAGCCAAATCATCATAAGTTTCCTGTTCTTGACTAACTTCCTGATTGATATTGTTCACCCGTTGACGTCTTTGTCCTGTCATACGTTCCGAAGAATTTTGTCTTTTTTGGGCTGGAAGAACCCCAGAAAGTTGAGGTTTACTGAAGTTTGTCGGTTGCCTAAATTTAGATGATGATGGATCGACATCCATTGGATCGAATTTTTGTTTCTGAAATTCGTTTCCGGATTGACCATTTTGTCGTGACGTGCTTTGGTCAGCTTTCCTAACAAAGTGAGGGTTTTTTTCATGTTCTTGTCCCTGTTTTGTATGCCATCGGTTGCTTCCGGACGGCTGATTTTTATCCTCAAGGGCTTTGGCGTATGAAGCAGCAAATTTGCTTCTTTCGATACTGGCCTCAGCTTCTTGGGCCAGGGCTAAAGCTGAAGGTAAGTCCCTGGGCTGTGCAGGGAATACAACAGATCTCAATGGGTTTTTGAGACCTGAAATAAATGCATGTAAGGCATCACCTCTTACTTCTGAGTTGAGTAAGGCGGCACCTTCTGCATCACGGGTCATAATGATTTTATTTGTGACAAGTGTCAGTTTTTTTTCGACCTCATCATAGTAGTCCATCAAGCTCAAATTACCCTGCCTAACCATTTCCAATCCCTGTCGTAGTGTTCGCAAAGAAGTCCTATCAGCATATGTACAGTCCAACCTAGCTATTATAGCTTCAAAGTTGAGCACTGTGTTATGCGACACGAGTAATGCTCTGGCTTTTCCTCTAATCTTGTTCCTGATAATTGTAACCGCTTGATAGTGAGCCTCGCTACCAACATATGGCTTAAAGATTTCATATGCGTCTACGGCTGATTGTCTCCACGACACATATTCGTCCTGAATTCCATTGAATTCTGGAACAGATTTTATTATGTCTAGACCTACGTCACATTTTATATTTGGATTTATAGTAATTTTTTCGAATGTTTTGACATTTGGGAGATCCACCCTTAGGCTGGATAACTTTTGATTTACCTCATCAATTTTTGCTTGAAATTGCCCTGCAAGTCGTGTTTCCTGTTCAATCAGAGCAACTTGTATTAAGGTTTGTACTTGTGAAACGTCCATGACTTGTGTACTTTGACGAACTTCTTGAGGACAATATCCTATATCTTCACTATCTTCACTATCGTATTCTTTTTTTATTTCCCTATACTCGCCGCCCCAACTCATCAGCTTTCAACTGATGGTTTTTTTTAAACCGTATATTTAATTTAACTAAAACTTGTATATGCTATACATATACTTATTTAGTGGATTATTTCAATTTATTTGACATATATTGTATGTAAATGGATTTGCTAAGCCAAGAGTAGTCTGAACGGGGTATAACGATTTATATAACAAATCTCAATTGGCACTTATTTAGATAACACTTCACTGTCACACACTACTTCAAAAAGTTAACTACTTCACTCTTTATTTGAAATCTTATTTTTGCTTGAAAAATTCACTTACATGTTATTCTTGATTTTTAGATATTATTAAAACTAAAAATTTCCAGCTTTGGCCAAACTTTCTGGTCCAGTTGATTGTTGGTCCGATTTGTTGATGGGCGCCAATTATTTATTTAAGATCTTTATTTCATCACATTGGCCTTTTGGTCAATGCATAATAATAACACAACGTTGTTGTTGATTTCTGAATTACTTTATTATTAGTACGAGCTAACCGCTCCCTTTAAAGGTATAAATGTAATTGAACTAAAACTAAAAGTATAGCTAGCCACCACCAAATTGTATAATAAGCATATTGTGGCAATTTGGGCATTGACACAAAGTCAGCACCTTATTGCCCTACTTAATATTCTTGTTGTCGCAATCAGGGCGTTAACAGCTATGTCAGCACCTTATTGCAACTATTCAAATTTATTAATAATATTAATTTATATTTTTAACTACATATTTAATAGCATATTTGTTTCCTGATAACTTGTATAATGTCCCCTTTAGTATTGACATTTATTCAGCGTCCTTTTTATTAATCATTCATCTTAAACTTAACGATAATTGTGTATGTTACTTAAGAAACTATGAAAGTAAAGGAATAAATATCCTTGGAAAGTAAATGAAGTATGTCTAGGGCTAAAGGGGCAAGGAAAAAAGCCTGTCATCAATAGCCGTAGGTGTGAATCTGAAGATCTTAAGGTCTTGCTATGGAATACCACAAATTCATCTTAGCAAATACCCCTGGCACTCCCTCCTTATAGCAGATATGCTAAATTTTCTCATAGAAGGTCACAGGTAGAGGGGCCTCTGAGAGGAGGCCTTCTGCTCTTCTATAAAATGACTTTCTGGTCTTCCATGAGTGTACCGTTTTTTGTTTTTATACACTCCACCATAATATGGAGGGTATAATTAAAATTGGCATTTCGTTTGTAACACATCAACATATTCCTCGGAGACCCTATAAAGTATACATATATATTCTTGATCAGGGTAAAATTCTAATAGGACGGTTACACTAGAGTTTTTTTGCCGGGTTAACCCACTTCGAGAGGATTTATTTGACTTTTGCGCTATGGAATTGACATTTGAAATCCAAACCCACTGGGTTAATCCGGTTAAGCGTAACCGGGGTACACGTCGATATAACTTAGTCTGTCTGTAAGTCCGTCTGTTGAAATCTGTCAAATTGTAAGACAGAGCTTTGTGATTTGTTATAGAAGTTTCCATTACACCTAGGATGTTTGGTATTGCAAATGGACTATATCGGTCCATGTTTTGATATAGCCCCCATAGAAAGGTACCTCCTGATTTTCGGTATTTTGAAGGTTTTAGATTCATTATCTCACCGAAATGGCTGAAATTTGGTACTTAGTCTTCGTTGGGGGAATAAAACTTTTCCTAAGAATTTTTACTGTATAGGTCCACGCCTTCATATAGCACCCATAGAACGGTACCCCACCTATTTTCGGTATTTTGAAGGTTTTAGCTTCATTATCTCACCGAAATGACAGAAATTTGGTACTTAGCCTTCGTTGGGGGTATAAAAACTTCCAGCAGAATTTTGTAGGTATAGGCCCAAGCCTTCATATAGCCGCCATAGAACGGTACATCCCGATTTCCGGTATTTTGATGGTGGTGGCCTCAATATTCAACCGAAATGACAGAAATTTGGTACATACCCTTCGTTGGGGGTATAAAACTTTCCAGCAGAATTTTGTAGGCATAGGCCCAAGCCTTCATATAGCCGCCATAGAACTGTACCTTCCGATTTCCGCTATTTTGATCGTGGCGGCCTCAATATACCACCTGAAATTTGGTACTTAGTCATCTTTAGTGGTATAAAACTCTTCCCTAGAATTTTGTCTGTAAAGGTCGACGCCTTCATATAGACCCCATACAACGGTACCTACCGATTTTCGGTACTTTGATGGTGGTGGCTTCAATATTCCACAGAAATAGCTGAATTTTGGTACTTAGTCTTTTTTGGAAGTATAAAACTTCCCGCAGAATTTTGTCGGTAAATACCCACGCCTTCGTAATATTTAGTTTCAACTTAGTTTAAATTCGAAGATAAGCCATATCGGCCCACTGCTTCCGGTACCTCTCCCACAAAAATTCGAAAATGTTTGGAAAAATTTTGCGAGCGGTGACTCTAGAAGGAAATACTCGATTTGGATCATACTTTGCACATCGTGAAATTTCCACCGGACTTAGATGAGGTTCGAACATGGACTTAATCGGTTCACTACTTCGGGTACGTCCCACACAAAATTTCGGAAAAGTTCAGTTTAGGGACTGGTCTCGAATCGCCATGATTTTGGTTGCAACTGCTACTATCGCTACTGCTCCCCATACGATGTTCAATTTTATCAGGGGCAAGTCCATACTTCCTGAGAAAATAGCCTGAAAGGTGTAAAAAACCGATGACACCGTGTGTAGTGGTTGGAGCGCAAGATAAGTCTCGAACGGATCTTCCGATTCGGTCCCAAATTTGGCCTTTGTAATATTATGTTTCAACTTAGTTTAAGTTCGAAGATAAGCCATATCGGCCCACTCCTTTAGGTACCTGCCACACAAAAGTTCAAAAATGTTCGGAAAAATTGTGCGCTCCTTAACTCTTGATAGGAGTGACCGTTTTTTCCAAAAAGTTTCACTTTAAGATCAGCTCTCGAATCGCTTTGATTTCTGTTGAAGCAACTTGCATTTGCTGCCTTAGTTACGACTGTAAAAGTTTTTTTTAGGGGCAAGTCCATACTTTTTGAGAAAACATCCTGAAAGATGTAAAAACCGATTATAGCACCATATGTAGTGGCTGTAGAGCATGATAACTCTCGAAGTGATCAACCGATTTAGAAAAAAAAATGGTGTAGAACAACTTATGGAAATCCTTTACCAAATATGCTAGGCAGGGATACCGAAAACAAAGATTTGTAGCAAAATCAGAAAACCAGTTTATTGGTGGTGCGATGAATTCGCTGAACTACGCATAAACTGTCTCAAAGCAAAAAGAGTGGTCACTCGAAGAATGGGCGCTTCTGAGGCTCTAGAAGGGTACAGGATAGCACGAAAAAATCTACGCAGAGAAATTAAATGAGGAAAGAAAAAATCTTGAGATGAATTATGAGAAGAAGTTCAAAATGGACCATGGGGTCTCCCTTACCAAATTATAAAAAAAGGTTGGAAACAGAATAAAAAATTCTCAATGGGCCCGTACAATCGTTCGTATGTTATTCCCTGATAGCAGTGACCGTAGGAAAAATTTGCCCTATGAAACAATAGAAAACGTGAAACTTTTCACTAATGCCGAAATTAGAAATGCTACCTATAATCTACAGAAACATAAAACACCAGGCCCAGACGGAATCCCCAATATCAATTGTGGAAAAGAATGGGCTGAACTATTCGAACACACTTTTAACTAGTGTCTCATGCAAGGAACATTCCCCAAAATCTGGAAGCAACAAAAACTCGTACTTCTATTAAAGAATAATAAACCGTTAGAGAATCCACCCTCGTAAGATCTCTCTGCATACTGGACTCTTGCGGAAAATTGATAGAAAAGCTATTACTAAATAGATTGCAGGAGGACCTAACATTACACTGTTTATAGTGTACTATCATTATGTCCATAAAAAAGCCCCATAGAAGAGTACCACTTGATTTTCGGCATTTTCAAGTTTTTACCGAAATATCGGAAATTTACTTTTTGAGTCTAAAAACTTTTCGCCAGAAAGTTGTATGTGTAGATCGACGTTTTGATATAACCACCATAAAATGATACCTATTGAATTTCGTTATTTTGAAGGTTAGCCACATTGTTTTACCGAACTTGCTGAAATTTGGTATTATTTGGTTCGTTAATAATTTAGCTCACCCCGTTTGTTTTATTATTTATTCTTGGGTCAAATTTAGTAATTCAAATTTGACCCTCTTCCTGTCAACCGATTAATCTGAAATTTTGTATACACTTTGGATTTTGGTGACAATACAATTATGTTTATTCATTATCATTATAAATTCAAGATGGCCGCCGCTACAAAATGGCGGATAACGTAGGTTTTATCAATTCCATCAATATGGGTATCAAATGAAAGGGCCCAACAAGCAGAATACCATATAATATAAAAAAATTGAAATCCAAGATGGCGGCCTCTACAAAATGGCGGATAACTTAGGTTTTATCAATCCCATCAATATGGGTATCAAATGAAAGGGCTCAACAAGCAGAATACAATGTACTATATAAAATTGAAATCCAAGATGGCGGCCGCTACAAAATGGCGGATAACTTAGGTTTTATCAATTCCATCAACATGGGTATCAAATGAAAGGTCTCAACAAGTAGAATACAATTTACTATGCGAAGTTGAAATATAAGATGGCCGCCGCTACCAAATGGCTGATAAAAATTTTTTATGAATCCCACCAATATGGGTATCAAATAAAAGGGCTTGACAAGAAGAATACAGTGCACTATACAACCTCAAAATTTAAGATGGTCGCAGCCACTAAATGGCGTATAATTAAGATTTAAATTTAGAAATTGAATCTGTAATTTAGGTATCTGATTAATCCAGCCTGAATCCACCACCCAAGTCAAAATTTTTTATCGTGTTGAGGACTGTGCGGCGTTAGGGTGGCTAAAAATGATACGTCGTTAGCGGTACACCACCCAAGTTAAGATGAAAGGTTAAAACGCGCCGAGAACTGTATGGCATTAGGGTGGATAAAAATGATATGTCGTTAGCGTTTTCCCCTCAAGACTCAGGCGCATCTTGTTGTACATAGCCTTGCCCCTTTATTGGACCTCTGGGGGGTCGACCGTTTAAATGTCCATTACTCGTGGGAACAAAATGGTAAAAAGATATAAAAAATACAAGCACAAATAAAACAGAAACTGCAACACAACGTAATCGAAGGCTTCAAAAAGCGAAAGAAAAGTATAAAGCAAAACGAGCTAAAGAAAGTGAAGGTGATAGAAATAGTCGATTACAGAAACGGCGGGAACAATTAGCGTCAAAAACACCTGAGCAATATGAGGCCAGGTTAAAAAAGCAACGTCAGCGATATACACAAATGACGGCGTCAGAAACGCCTGAAGAATATGAAGCCAGGTTAACAAAGCAAAGTGAGCGATACATACAGATGATAGTGTCAGAAACACATGAAGAATATGAAGCCAGGTTAACAAAACACCGGGAGGATACACACAGATGTGTGTTGCCTTTAATACTATCATGGGATTCTACAATACATAAAATGCAGGGCAGCACTGTGGATCACGCAGTCGTATACTTAGGTGCGAAACTGTTTGAAGGAGGGACTACGTATGGAGGAGTGGGACTGCAATAAACTAACGGGCAAGAAACCTTGAAATAATGAAGCACTAAATGAATTAAACAGAATGCGAAATAAAAACTAGAAAATAACAAGTAAGAAAAGCGTTAAGTTCGGTCGGGCCGAACTTTTTATACCCTCCACCACAAATTTCAGCCATTTCGGCCACAACCTTCAAAGTACCGAAATTCGGAAGGTACCGTTCTATGGGGGCTATATGATGGCGTGGACCTATACCTACAAATTTCTGGGGGAAAGTTTTATACGCCTAAAGAAGACTAAATACCAAATTTCAGCCATATCGGTGTGATAATGAGGCTAAAACGTTCAAAATATCGAAAATCGGGAGATATTGTATTATGGGGGCTATATCAACACATGGACCTCTATACACATTTTATGGTAAAAATGTTTCTTAGCCTCTGGAAACACAAAATACAAAGTAACAACCGATTCTTTGGTCAAATGGGTCTAATACATTCAAAATATATTAAAATGACGCGTACTTTATAAGGGGTCTTATGTGGGGACTATACCAAAACGTGGACCTATATAACCCAACTTTGGTAGGAATATTTTTTGGCCTCTGGAGACACAAAGTACCAAATTACAACCAATTCGGTGGTAAAATGGGCCAAATATCTTAAAAATTCCTTAAAACGACGACGCGTCACGCGTCATTTTGTATGGGGGCTATACGAAAGCGTGGACCTACATAGCCCGCTTTCAATACCAAAAGTCCTACGTAAATATAACATATTTTCCCAAAATTCCATCAACCTACGTCAATCCGTTCGGACGCTAGAGTGATTTCCACAGACGGACAGACAGACAGACGGACGGACATGGCTATATCGATGTAGAATTGCACGCTGATCAAGAATATATATACTTTGTGGGGTCTACAATGATTATTTCGAGTAGTTACAAACGTAGTGACAAACTTAATATACCCCCATCCTATGGTGGAGGGTATAAAAATAGGTAAAAAAAACTTTTTAAGTTAAACGGTTTTATGTTAAAGATACATTGCAATGTTTAAGATAAATGTACTAAAAACAAAAAAATAATAAAATAGATACAGTCGTGGGAATTATAAACATATGCATAGACTAGACTAAAATAAAATCGTGGGGCATGTCAATTGTCTACAAATTATCGACTTAATGTGCGATAAAAGAATCGCTTAATTCGTCGTTAGGCAGTTGGCCCGCAGATGGTGAGGAAATTACTTACTATTTTCTTGCTCGTGGAAATTCCAATAGTTATACACTCCATGTAAATAAAAGAGATGCTTCAACTAGTTTATCGTTGGACATTCACACTGCTGGCTGGCGAGGAATAGTTTCACTGTTCGTAGTTTGTCTTTAATCGACAAAGTACTACACCACTATGAAACCCTAAAACTCGCTTATAATCGAGCTTGCTAGCTTGTTTCCACATTCTAGCCCTACTTATCACACGTCCATCGTTGTCGGTTGAACAACTGCCTAATTATAGTGTAACATTACAAAACAAACATTTTAATCAACGATTGTAAACAATTGACGTGCCCCACGGTTTTATTTTAGTCTAGTCTATGCATATGTTTATAATTCCCACGACTGTATCTATTTTATTATTTTTTTGTTTTTAGTACGTTTATCTTAAACAATGCAATGTATACATAAAACCGTTTAACTTAAAAAGTTTTTTTACCTATTTTTATTTTTTACAAAAACAGGAAACTAATTGTTGCATTTTACTTCAACACAACCCGTGGTGGAGGGTATAACAAGTTCGGCCTAGCCAAACTTAACGCAGTTCTTACTTGTTGTCCAACTTGTTTTCGTCTTGAGTGCTTTGAGGTAGTTTGACCATCTGTAGGCGAGACTTTGTCATTCTTTCGCACGAGGGCAAGTTAAAATGCTTGCCATTGAAATCTTACCATAGAATTCTATATTCCCTTCTGGAAGTCTATAAAGATTCTTTTCTGGCCGTTTATAAAGAATCTATCCTGGATGACTATAAAGTCACCCTTCTAGTCGTCTATACAATTTACTTCTGCTCTTGTATAGGGGACTTTATTCCTTTTGGTTGTCTATAAAAACAGCTTTCTGAACGCTTTTACTGATTTACTTCTACACGCTTATAAATACTCCCTTCAGGATGCCTAGAAAGGCTTCAATCTAGTCATCCGTAAAGGCTGTCATCTGTCAATGGGACTATCAATGGGGACAGAGGCACCACATATCAGGAAAGATATCTAGCGGTACATCCTCAACATCCAGAATGTCATTTACCCTGACATCGACCTACTGTTACTGGATGCATGGCTAGTAAACTCCACAACGAATACGATAACTTAATGGCGACCTCAATTGTCCACCCAATTCGAACAATCTTTGCTCAGGAGAACCAGAAACATCTTAGTGCAGCTTCAATCAGACTTGTCAACGATTCTCAACAAATATTGGTCAAAAATCTTCAAAGGCTAGAGCCCTTCCTTACCATCAGTTTGCATATAAGCTCAGCCCATAGAACTTTTAATCGGTTCATCATAATATCAAACTGCTTCAGGACGTAAAGAATACCATCCTAAGCTGCTCCAGAATGTAAAGAAAACTATCTTCAGAGAAGATACGGATAATGTATTTGAAGCCTGTGGATTTTAAAAACAAAAAACCTTAGCCCCCATAGATAAAAGCAAGTATTTTTTTAATGTGACGAAACAATTTAGCCCCTACATATCTGGAATTCCACAGGTATCAGACTTGATCTATCAATGAAGGTATATGTGATAGGATAAACGTCTACATAGCAAAGCAGTTCATCCATTTTTAAAGAATAATTTTTTCAAGCATCCAACATGCGTGGACTTTTTAAATAAAATTTTTTTAGTATCTAACAAACGTGGATTTTTTAAAGAATAATTGTTTCAAGTATCCAACAAACTTGGATTTTTTAAAGAATATTTTTAAGCATTCAACAGTAGTGGATTTTTCAAAGCAAATTTTTTCAAGTATTCAGAATACGTGGATTGTTCAAAGAATATTTTTTTCAAGTATTCTACAGATGTGGATTTTTAAAGGATATTTTTTTTTTCAAGTATTCAACAGGCGTGAATTTTTTAAAGAATTTCAAATATTCCACAGACTTGGATTTTTTAAAGAATATGTTTTTTAAGTATTCAAGGACGTGAATTTTTTAAAGAATATGTTTTTTCAAGTATTCAACAGTCGTGGATTTTCTAAAGAATATTTTTTCAAGTATTCAACAGACGTGGATTTTTTAAAGAAAAATTTTTCATGTATTTAGCAGACGTGTATTTTTTAAAGAATATTAATTTAAGTATTCGAAAGACGTGGATTTTTGAAGAATATATTTTTTCAAGTATTCAACAGTCGTGGATTTTTAAAGAATATTTTTTCAAGTATTCAGCAAACGTGTTTTTTTTGAAAAATATTTTTTCAAGTATTCAGCAAATGTGTTTTTTTTTTTTGAAAAATATTTTTTTAAGTATTCAACAGACGTGGATCTCAAACTAAAGAATCAACATATTTGTGTTGCTACAACAATGATCAAATTTATTTTGAAGGAATACTTAGACAACTATGTAGACCCTATTATACTCGTGTGTGTCATATTTGCTGCATAAAATCCTCAACTCCTCTCTAAATCTTCCTCATTTCAATAGTCCCCTACCTATTACAACTCCTTCATGTCATTCACAAGAAAATGTTGCCATTCAATGGCAAAATTTTTTAAACTTCATCAAATCTTTTGATTTACCAGAAAACACACACACATACAAACAACAACAACTTGTATTTTGTATTCCCTAACAAGGAAGAATCAAAATAAGAAGAAAAACAACCTAAACTTATGGCATGAAAAGGCGAATGGGATTCCACTCAATTACTTTATGATTTGAAATGTCTTTATTGTTTTGAATTGACATTTACTGCAGTTTAGCAAAGTTTATTTCTTGCTTTTTTTGTTGTCGATGTCGTCGTCTTTCTCGTCTTCTGGTTATATGACATAGCTTTGTGTGCTGTCTTTTTTGCTGTTGTTTAGCAATTCTCTTGAAAAAAGAATCTTTTACTAACAAATCTTAGAAGGAGTTTTTTCAAAACTTGGTTATTTTCGGCAAACAAAAAAGTCAAAAAGTTTTTTATGTGTGGGTATGTGTTGATGTGTGTGTTTTTGCTTTAGTCTTTGTCTCTGTTGTTGTCATCTACCCGACCACTAGTCAGTTTTATCTGACAAATTGTTATTTGATGTGTGCGTCGGTCTATCTGCTGCATTGCATTGCATTGGCATGAAATGAATTCTTTTTAAAAAAAGAGAGTTTTGGAACTTTTTGTGAGGTTGTTACGAAAGCTGCAGCAGTGGAGATTTTTTAAGGAAGAAATTTGGACGATTTTATATAATGATAACCTCATCCATTTTTCTTCAGTAATATTTTCCCTATATGGGGAAATTGCGTTGAAAACTATGTTCTGAAGGAAATTTTATGGACAATACACCTATTCACCTTTACTAAGGAACAATCGTCAAATTTAACGGGTTTCTGCCCCCATACCATCGGTCATGTGAACCTCAGATTTTCTCAGACATTTTCTTCGGCGGTGACTATTCCATAAAATATTACCTCTTCGAAGCAAAATGTGCAAAAAAAACTTTAGGAAATTTTTGAAATAATTTTTTAGCTCCTGTTTGCTCCGCGAGTACGTCACTTTTAAGTTCATATATTGAGGTTTTAATTCATTTGAATATTTCACCTGCGATCACAAACGAGCTTCCAAGAGAATCTAGTTAACGTTTGCAGTAAGAGAGGAACTGTCAATATTCTCAATAGTTTGTTCCCAATCTGACATATTTTTGTTGTCAAACCAGTAGTCAGCTCATCGAGGATTATGAAGAGCTTCGTGGCTCAGCAATTTGCGATAGCATCAAGTTTTTTAAATATATTAAAGGTTAAATCGAAGCAGATTCCTGTAAGAAGTTTGAACGACATTGGTTCGCTGGGTCCGGTGCCGACGACATAACAGATACCCGATGTTTAGACAACTGCAACGAAGATGCCACAGGGCATTTCTTAATCTCACATTTAGTGAGCCTTGATGAGCAACGGCACCAAGATAGCTCTACTTCAAGGGAAGATTAGGTATAGACTGTTGTAAGGAATCCATGCGGTCTTACTCCTGGAATACCGGTTAAACGAATTTCTTTTCAGTCATTGGAGTTAAAAGCTCAACTGAAGCCTTCTGCTGGCACTATAAGTGACTTCTACTCTGAGAAGCATACCCCCGTCGAGTCTACCTCGCTGGAAACATGATGGAATGACAGACTCAATCTCTGGCCGTAAGTGTCTGCTGAAGCCAGCAAGACGGGTTATTAGGCAATTGCAAATTGGATAAGGTGGTCTCTGATGTAATGCACGCGACCACGTAAAGCTCAGTGGCCCAGTAGCTTCCAACACAAAAATGCTGAGAGGATGCGGTACCGATTTGCATTCATCCTCAATTTGCATTCTGCCTCAAATTCTTACAGAAAAATTACACAAATTTTAACATAAAAAATGCCGAACATTGACATGTCGACCAGTCCCTACAATGTCTTTACCCATTAAAATATATTAAAGGTTCAAAAGAAGCTGGTTGCTCTAAGGGGACTGAACCAAATGGACCTTTGAAGAAGGCGAGGTCTCCGTCACAGGTCATGAAGACATCTTCTCTTAATCAGTTCGCAGGTAATTGGATGGAGATATAAAGCGGTAATGCATCGACCTTTAGGAGTAGGATGAACAAAAGTCATAAAAATTGGGTTACATTTTTCAAGTGCGGTTATCCTTATGTAGCCCAGAAAGGCCCACTCTATCCCGAAGTAGTTCAAGATCTAGTTAACTGTTTCCTACAGTAAAAATCTGAGCAGAGGAACCAAAAGAGTTTAGATAGCGTGAAAGCGAATTATGTAAGGTCGTCATAGCTTCATACTGAAGACGCCACAGACAACAGATTTTAAGGCATCTTGGAGGAAAATGTCAAAGGGAAGACATGGACTGATTGTGGTCGCAATATGGTTGGGCACAGCCTGGCAGAACCACGACCCCTGGTTCCGAAAATACATCGAAGACACAAAACCCATTTACCTTAACCACGGGAAAAAGGCTTAAGACATTCGAAGGGAACCCAAAGAAATCTATGGCTCAACTGTCCACCATCCCGTTAGTTTCATATGTGATAATAATGGCCTAAGATACATAGTAAGGTAGATGTAAAGGGGACCGACCAAGACATCCGAGTCGGCAATGAAGTCTACAGATATTGTTTTCTGTCATATGGATTGACCAGTCCGCTAGAAAAATTCAGAGAACAGTCTTCAATCTATGTTCGATTAGTCCAAATTGCCAGTTAGCATTATAGCCCTGCTGATCTTTAATTTTTCGACTCTTATAAGAGGTTAAGTGACTATCGTTGACCAGGTGATTCTGAGAGTCTTTATCCTATCTGACTTTATCTCTTCAGAACTTTCTAAGACAACACTGCATTCGCAACTTTGGACTCTTATTGCGAGCATGAAACCTACTGTGTTGGCCGACTGTTCTACAGAAGCCTCGTAGGGGAGCCTTATATTCGGTAGAATCATACTATGGAGGCCTTCACTTTTATAGAAGTCTCCAAAGCAGGCTCAAAAGTGTGCTTTTTCTGTACAGAAACTTCATACGGAGGTGTTTTATTCTATAAAAGCCTTTTACGGAGACCTTCTGATCTATAGCTTTTTCCTACAGAGGCTTTCTATTCTAAAGAATCCTCCCAGGAAGGCCTATTGTTATATAGATGCTTCTTACGGAGCACTTCCAATCTATAGAAGACTCTCCTTAGAATGCCTCCATAGGAGGGCTTCTAATCTATAGAAGAATCTTTCGTAGGCCTTCTACTCTATAGAAGATTCCTTAGGAGGCCTTCTTATCTACAGAAGCTTTTTAGTGGCCCTAGTATTCTATAGAATCCTTTTACGGAAGCGATCTATTCTATGTAATCCTCCTACAGAGTATTTGTATTCTATGGAATTATCCTATCTATTCTAATCTACAGAAGACTCCATAGGAGGGCCTCTACTCTATAGAAGACTCCTTAGAAGAATCCACAGAAGACTCCTAAGGAAGTCTTCTAATCCACAAAAGACACCTTAGGAGGTCTTATTGTCTAATGAAGACTCATAAGGATGCCTTCCAAACTCCAGGAGACTCCTTAGAATGACTTCAAATATATAGAAAATTTCTTAGAAGGTATTCCAATCTATAGAAGCCAATTAGGGCATTATAATATATGGGAGACTCTAAAGGAGCCTGTCTAATCTAGAGAAGACTCCATCGGGGGCCTTTTAATCTATAGAAGACCCTTAAGGACCCTTAAGCCTTTTAATTCGCAGAAGACTTCTTAGGCGGCCTTATAATATATAGACGACTCCCTAGGAGGCCTTCTAATATATAAAAGACTCCTTAGGAAGCCTTCTATTACACAGAAGCCTTTTACTGCGCCCTTATATTCTGCAGAATGTTCCTACGGAAGCTTTCTATTCTATATAATACTATTTCAGAGGATTTCTATTCTATAGAGTTATACTAAGGAGGCCTTTTATTCTGTGGAATCCGCCCATTAAGACCTTCTATTCTATAGAATCATCATACGATGGGCTTCTATTCTATAGCAGACTCCCTAGGACACCTAACTATATAAGACTCCGTAGGATGCTTTCTAATCTATAGAAAACTCTTTGGAGGCCTTTTAATCTATATAATGCTCCTTCTAATCTACAGAAGACTCCTAAGGAGGCCTTCCAATCCCCAGAAGGCTCCTTAGGAGATTATCTAATCTAGAGAAACCTCTTACCGATGCTTTTTACCCAATAGAAGCCTCCTATGGAGACTTTTTTCTATAGAACTTTTTTACTATAGAGGCCTCAGAGAAACCTCTTACCGAGGCTTTTTATCCAATAGAAGCCTCCTATGGAGACTTTTTTCTAGAACTTTTTTACTATAGAGGCCTTGTTGCGAAGGTCATCTATTCTATAGAAGCCTACAACGAAAATCTTATATTTTACATAAACCTCCTCTGAAGTCCTTGAAATCTTAATATTTCTTGCATATAAGCCTTCCTACGAAGTTTAGACAGATTATTTTTAGGAAGGCGCTGACCCATCAGCTGACTCAATTGCGGCATCATGTGACGACATTGTTGTTCTTTCCAAAACACAGACCAAAAACTTGCAATATTCCGAATTGAGATTTTGTTTCCTCTCGCAACACACAATATTAAATTACAGCAATCTCGGTTTGAAGATTTGACAAAAATCCCTAAAAATACATAAAATTACAATACCGACAATACCAGCTCGACTTAATCCTGGATATTCAAAGACAGTATGTTTGCCAGTATGTTTTCCATCTTCTGGGAACACACAAATCCATTTGACGACCAATTCGGTAGAAAAACTAAAATCTTAAAAAAACGAATGTCAACAAGTAAAAAGTCATTAAGTTCGGCCGGGCTGAACTTTTTATACCCTCCACCATAAAAAAGTCTTAATTAAAACGCAATAATTAGTTTTCTTTTACATTTTTAGGTGGACAAATTTTTCGACACAGATACCCTTATGCCTTATTTATCTAATCTCATATAAAATAAAGTGGAAGATACCACCTACCGGGCTTTATCAAAGTGTGGACCTACCTTTACAATTTTTGGTGGAAAAGTTTTATAACTGCAGGGGAGCTCAAAAGTCAAATTACGAGTAGTTCTGTCAAACAATGTATCCAAGACCCTCAAAATACCCAAAAACAGGAGTTACCGTTGTATGGGGGCTATACCAAAACCTGGACATATGTTGACTATTTTTACAGCTAGTAAATTAACGATTTTTGGTGGAGAAGTTTAGTTACTTGAGAGAACCTCAAATGTCAAATAACACCTAGTTCGGTTAAAAATTGTAACTAAAATCCTCAAAATACCGAAAATCGGGAGGTTTAGTTATATGGGGGCTATACCAAAACATGAACCAATGTCGACGATTTTTGGTGGAGAAGTTTCGCGACTACTGAGAACCTCGAATGTCCGATTACGGGTAGGTCCGTCAAACTATGTATCTAAGACCCTCAAAATACCAAAAATCGGGAGCTACCGTTATATGGGGGCTATACCAAAACATGGACATATGTTAACGATTTTTGGTGGAGAAGTTTCGTGGCCTTAATGAACCTCAAATGTCAAATTACAGCTAGTTCGGTTAAAATTTGTAGCTAGAATCCTCAAAATACCAAAAATCGGGAGGTACCGTCATATGGGGTCTATACCAAAACCTGGACATATGTTGACGATTTTTGTTGGAGAAATTTCGCAACCACTGAGAACATCAAATGTCAAATTACAGCTAAGTCGGTTACAAATTGTAGCTAGAATCCTCAAAATACCGAAAATCGGGAGGTACCGTTATGTGGAGGCAATACCTAAACATGGACATATATTGACGATTTTTGGTGGAGAAGTTTAGTTGGCTGAGAGAACCTCAAATGTCAAATTACAGCTAAGTCGGTTACAAATTGTAGTTAGAATCCTCAAAATACCGAAAATCGGGAGATACCGTTCTATGGGGCTATACCTCAACATGGACCTATGTTGACGATTTTTCTGTGGAGAAGTTTCGTGGCCTCAGAGAACCTCAAATGTCAAATTACAGCTAGTTCGGTTAAAAATTGTATCTAGAATCCTTAAAATACCAAAAATCGGGAGGTACGGTTCTATGGGGGCTATATGAAAACGTGGTCCTATACCGACAAATTTCAAGTGGAAAGTGTTGCAATCGTAACCAAATTTCAGTCATTTCGGTGTTATAGTAAGCACACAACCTTCAAATTACCGAAAATCGGGAAGTACCGTTCTATGGGCGCTATATAAAGGCTTGGACCTATACCGACAAATTTTATATGGACAATTTTATACGCCAAATGAAGATCAAATACCAAATTTCAGCCATTTCGGTGGAATATTGAGACCACTACCTTCAAAATACCGAAACTCTGGAGGAACCGTTCCTTTGGGGCTATGTGAATGCGTGGACCACAATAATCCAGCGAAGTGGTTTAAATTTGGTATTTAGTCTTCGTTGGGGGTATTTAAATTTTCCTTTTAATTTTATCGGTATGGGTCCCATAGGACGTTACCTCCCGATTTTCGTAATTCTGAAGGTTGTGACGCCAATATCCCACCGAAATGACTGAAATTTGTTGTTTAGTCTTCCATGGGGTTATAAAATATTCCAAAAAATACTTATTAGTATAGGTTCACGACTTCCTATATCCCCCATAGAAGAATATCTCTTGATTATACCCTTAGCCTTTAGGCTAAAAAGGGTATATACACTTTGATGCGACCAAAATTATACCTTATCGAAATAACGGTTTAAGACCCCAAGTATGTTAGGACGAAATTCGTTTCAGGCAATTTGGAGTCGATCCGTCTGTCTGTCCGTCCGTCTGTCTATATGTCTGTCCGTCCGTCTGTCTGGCTGGTGCGCACGGAAGCTCACGAACGGATCAGCCGATTCAAACCAAATTTTGTCTATCGTAATTTTTTGTTCAAACTTAGTTTAGGTTCGAAGATGGGCCATACCGGTCCACACCTTCTGGTACCTTTCCCACAAAAGTTCAAAATTTTTCTGTAAAATGTTGCGAACGATAACCCTCGAAGGGAGCAATCGATTTGGTCTAAACTTTGCACATCGCATTATTCCTTCCAGATATGGATTGTGTTCGAATATGGACTACATCGTTTCACTCCTTGGGGTACCTCCCACACAAAATTCGGATAAAGTGAAGTTTAAGAACTCCCCTGGGATCGTTTTGAAATTTTTCTCAGTAACTTGTCCTTGCGGCTCCCTTTACAACGGTAAAATTTTTTCTTGCGCAAGTCCATACTTCCTGAGTTATTATTCTGAAAGCTCCAAGATAATTCTCGCAGGAAGTTTCTGATTGGTGCAGACTTTGCACATCGTATTATTTTATCCAGTCATTTATTAGGTTGGAATATGAAGTGTATCGGTCCACTCCTTCGGGTACCTCCCACACAAAATTCGGATAAAGTGAAGTTTAAGAGCTCCCCTCGGACCGTTTTGAAATTTGTTTCAGTAACTTGTCCTTGCCGCTCGCTTTACAACGGTACAACTTTTTTCTTGCGCAAGTCCTTACTTCCTGATTCATTGTCTTGTAAGCTCCAAGTTAATTCTTGCAGGAAGTTTCTGATTGCTGTAGACTTTGCACATCGTATTATTTCATCCAGTCATGTACAAGGATGGAATATGGAGTGTATCGTTCCACTCCTTCGGGTACCTCCCACACAAAATGCGTATAAAGTGAAGTTGTCCTTGCGACTCCCTTTACCGCGGTACATTTTTTTCTTGCGCAAGTCCATACTTCCTGAGTTATTGACCTAAAAGCTCCAAGAAACCTTGACGGCACCAACCACCAACGGCAAATCCGCAAGATAATTCTAACAGAGATTTTCTGGTTGTTGCAAACTTTGAACATCGTATTATTTTATCCAGTCATGTATCAGGTTGGAATATGGAATATATCGGTCCACTTCTTCGGATACCTCCCACACAAAATTCGGAAAAAGTGAAGTTTAAGAGCTGCTCTCGCATAGTTTTAATTCTTTTTTCAGAAGGTTGTTCGACCGGCCTCATTTACAAGGGTACATTTTTTCGGAGTGGGTGCCACCGTGGTGCAATGGTATGCCTTGCACACATAAGGTCGTGGGTTCGATTCCCCGGTCCGGCAGCATCAAAACACTTTTCAACGGTGGCAAAATACCCCTCAGTAATGCTGGCGACATTTCATGAGTATTTCAGCCATGTAAAACTTCTCTACAAAAGTTTTGTCTTAGACACACCGTTCGGACTCGGAGATACACTGTAGGTCCCATATCATTGAGCTAATATGAATCGGGATGCACTCACTGATATGAGAGAAGTCTCCCTTGTCCCTTATGGGATGTTTGTGGAACAATTATAAAATTACATTTTTTCAGAGTAAGTCAATACTTCCTAAGATAATGGCATAATTATTGTGTTTGGTTTGGTATGTTGGTCAGTGGCTGAGGGTATGTCTCCGTCAGCACAGCTGACTGATACTTTCTTACTTGTTTTTTTGGTATTTTTTAGGTTTTAGCCACACTGGGATCAGAAATGTTGGTATTTGTGTTATTCCTAAATAAAAGCAAATAATTGTTCCATTTTACTTCAATACAACTCGTGGTGGAGGGTATAACAAATTCGGCCCGGCCAAACTTAAGGCCGTTCTTACTTGTCATTTTTTATCCTATGTGGCAACACTGCTTAAAAATATCCAAAACCACACAAACTGCAGCCAAGAATTTACTCAAACCGCAAGGGCCAACCCACAACTACTTCTTGTGTCATTTGTGCATTGTCATCGATCGATAGATTATTATGGCGATATTCTTTTGGCTCATCAACTCTTTATGTTCAACATTATTTTTCGAATTTTATGTGAGTTGTGTTCTTTTCCAAAGAAGAATGAAAGATAAAAACTTATTAAACTATATTTCAATGATACGAAATATCAAATTTTTTATGGCAGAGGAGTCATAATCAGCAGAAGAAGTTAAGAAGTGCTGAAAAGTTGAAGGTTTGGAAAGGATAATAAAATGGATTTTTTACAACACTAAACGCTACAAAAACCTCTAAGGGGAAGAAGCGGTTAGTGTGGAGTGTAATTAATTAAAACAATTTGGGAATGGTATGTCATGAATAATATTTATTTCAGATCTCCAGCCATAAACTTTAAATTTATGCAAACTCCCCTCCCCTACCATTTCTCCGTAAACATCCACGGTTACATGTGGCTAAAACAATTATGTTGCTTTACAAATAATTTAGATTTGCCACCAATTCAAATATGAAGAATTGTATATATGAAAAGCCATGGTACAACAAAATTTGTATTACAACAACAATAATATATTAGCATAATAAAGCTGTTAACAAGGCCTCCGAAACATAAAACATTTTCATTTGAACGTAAATTCAAATTTATTATTACACAAAACAAAAAAAAAAACTTATGCAAAAAAGAATTTGCTGAGTATAAAAGAATCAACAGCAGGATTGTTGAAAACCCAAAAAAAAGAAAAACCCTTGCTTTGATATGTTGTTTTTTCTGACACCTTAATGGGGCTTGGTGTTGAATCACCATAATATTATTTTACATAAAACTTTCATAAAACACACACAATATATTAATGTGTTAGTGTTGATGGCTAAAGGGGAAAAGGGAGACTGGTTAGATGGCTTATAAGTAACATTATAAATTGGCTTAACCGTTATTAAGTACATATAATGTAAGAGGGGGTTGATGAAAAAATGCTACGGAAAATATGGGGAAGAATTTTCAGGTTAGGTGAGTTTAGTTGTGTCTCCCACTCAGGTGAGCAACATGGTGGCTCTTTAAGGGCTCTTATACCGTCCCCCTTAAATTTGGAAATTTTAACAGAGATACTTTGCTTTTAAATTACTAAAATACCTTAACATTTTTAATTGGGCGCAGCTTACATTTTCCCAAATTAACAGTGTACCTCCTTAAAGAAATCAACAACAATACACACACCTCTATACTCACACATATTAAGTTTCTTTTATAATTGCTTTAGTCTGCATAAGTTTATTTGTAAATGCATATATTTACAAGTTTTTTTCAGAAATAATAATAATATTCACTTATTTGTAAAAAGCTTATTTCCAAACGAAGCAAACAGCAAGACACAAAAAACTTTCAGAATCTTCCAATAAACAAACACAGGTACAGATAAGTATACATAAATTTTACTTTAGTTACATATGTATATGCGAATATTGGAAATATGAATAAAGATTTTTTTGTATCATAAAACCTTACATACACACACATTTACACATATTGTAATTTTATAATAAATGTAATAAATGTAAATGGACGTTATGGCTCTGCTTTGCATGGTTTATTTCGTAAGGTAGATTTCCCGTTTCATGTAATTTTTGCAACCACTCACCACCACAAAGTCAAAGGTGTTGAAGTATGTGTGTGTATGAGTAAATCATTGTAGGCTGAAAGACGTTAATGGCTAATGTTTGTGCGGGGATGGGTCACAAAAGGAGCGAATTTATTGTTTTTTTGTAGTGGTTTTTTATACTTCAAATTCTTTTACACTGGGAAAGATTATGTTATTGTGTGTAACAAGGCAATGTAAAAGCGGAAGTGTAAAAAAATTGAGATGTACTGAAGCCAGAATTAAGTTCGAAAATTCTACCAAAGAGTGTAGCATCAAACTGTTGGCTTTGGTACAGGCACATCCTCCTGTAGAGACCAGTTAGGTCATTTGGTGACTGGTACAGATAGTGTGATGGGGATATTGAAACAGCATTTTTCCAAATTGCTGGTATCCAATACTAACGAAGACAACGAAGATACCACAGATCCAACCTCAGAAAATGGTATTGAATGTATACCGCTTAAGTAAGCAGTTTAAGAACAAAGTGACTGGTACAGATAGTGTGCTCGGGATATTGAAACAGCATTTTTCCAAATTGCTGGTATCCAATACTAACGAAGACAACGAAGATACCACAGATCCAACCTCAGAAAATGGTACTGAATGTATACCGCTTAAGTAAGCAGTTTAAGAACCAAGCCACATCTCGTCAAACAAATATAACGCTTTACAAAACACTGATACTACCCGTGCTAATGTGTGGTTCCGAAGCCTGGGTACTTACGCAAACAAACAAGGCAGTGCTTGGTGTGTTTAAGAGAAAAATTCTTCGAAATATCTACGCAGCAATCTGCGTTGACGGTGAATATCGACGTCGTATGAACCAAGAGCTGTATCTGCTATACAACGACATTAGTATAGATAAATGTATCGAGATGTAACGACTGCGTTGGCTAAGCCATATCATAAGAATAAGCGATGATGAACCCACTAAAAATGTGTATAAATACTTTCCACATGGCGGTGCACGCAGATTTGGTGAAGTGGATGAAGAGATGAAAAGGCGCTGTATTCCAGAAAGCGAAGCAGCAAGCAGAGAGAATTGAAGATCTCTTTTTAGCTCGGCTTGTGGAACAAATTGTCTGTAATGGGCCAGCTAAACAATTAACAAGGCAACAATTTTACTCATGAAACAATTGTAGACTTTAAGAGGCATATTTTTGGGAATTATCCTGGTCCCCATTTCATCTCAAGTGGGCAACTAACACTACCACACTTTATAGGTAGTGAGCTGGCTAGAGGTTTAGCCGTAAGAGTCATAAAAAACCTTTGTATAATGTTTGGAGTTAGTAACACATCATTCCTCCGCAAGTCCACTGTTACTGATAAACAGTCCTTAGCTCAAATATTACGTAAAAACTTTCGGTATTATTAGGGGTTTTAGATAAGGATACAGCCTTTCGTGTGATCTTTTCAATAGTTTATGCGAGATGCGGCAGTGAAACCTGGCTTGTGTTTAACACTATCACACAAACGCTACATGTATTCATAAACGGAAGGCCTCAGGATCATATGCAGGATATTGTGACCCAACACCATAAGCGACATAGAGCTGAAGAACCTAACTAACCAGGAACCCATACAAACGCAGATCACATGTAGGAAATGGAGATGGATTGGTCACACTATAAAAGAAACTGTTCATAATATAACCAATAGAGCTGGTTATCGATAGTTAGACTATCGTTTTGATCGCTGTCGTACAGCTTTGATTGTACTGAACTCTAAACCAATTATTTTTTAAATAATTTGCGACAGATAACCCAAAAACGAAGTTTTGTTGTGAGACGTAAATTTCGTTTGCCGACAGCAATCAAAACCATAGTCTGACTATCGATGGATTGTCAGCTCTAATAACCAGGATGGCGCTTGAATGGAATCCCCAAGGATCACGAAATCGAGGTCGACCAAGAAACAACTGGCGACGAACAATAACCGAAGAACTAAGACAAAATAACTTTAAATGGGAAATGCAAAAACAGTGGCAACTAATCGAGTAAGATGGCAATGCTTTGTGCAACCCTATGCTCCGAAGAGAAGTTACTGGAGGAAAAATGCCAGATGCGGGTGTGTGGGTATCATTCTATGGGGGCTATATAAAGAGGTTGAGCAATACTGACAAATATCATGTGGAAAGTTGTATTGTCACTGAGACGCAACGGGTGCCAAGAATGGGTGCATTTCACAAACTGTTCAGGCTTGACCTACCTGAGGGAGTATTACGACAGGGTTTAATTGCTTCGTGCTGCGCTAACATAATCCCCAGTTAGTCTTCATCATCATCATCATCATCGGATTACGAAATTCACCCGCAATCTCCCCAATAGCAGTATCAGCCGCAGCCTTTAACAGCATTGCTGTACCAGTTCCTGAGAATGTGGCATTCTTGCAATTTAACTGCGATGGTCTTTGAGCCAAGATCAACGAGATAGTGAACTTTATGTATCGAAGAAATATAATGGTCGCGGCGATTCAGGAAACGAAGCTGAACAACAACTTCAGTCTTCGGAGTTGGATACAACGTTCTTTTCCAGGATCGTTCGAGAAGTCTGGGTGGTAGTCTTTCATTCCTAGTGCACCAGTACAGACCTATCTCGCCTGAGCTAGACTCTAGGGACACATACTTGGAGTGTATGAGGGTAGCGGTAAGGTGTGGAACCGCTGAATGTATATATCCCGCTGGTCAATAGCTGTGCCCCGCGTTATTCGCCTAACATCAGATCTCTGTTGCGAGGTGATAACCCGCTTGTTCCAGGGGAATTTAATGCGCATCATGAGTTATGGTATTCAGCCCTAGGGAATGACCAGAGAGGTACAGACATGGCTGAGCAAATAGATAGCTCCACATTCTGCACTGCGAATGAGGACGAACCAACATGATTAGAGGTGACTGCCACAGTTCGCCTGACATATCCATCGTGTCACCCGGTCTGCGAATGACGTGACCTGGCAACCCGTCATTTCCCTTGGGTCGGACCATCTCCCAATCCTTATCTCCATAAATAGACCACCAGACTTCATAACCTCTGAACGCCGTACTTTCATTAACCATGGGAAAGCGGTTTGGCAAGGTTTCAGAGAGTTCACTAATCAACGCTCCCGAGAAGTGCCCAATCCCTCTGATGTTCGGGTAGCAGAGAGAAATTCCTAGACATCTTCACTACTGCAGCCTCTCGCTTCATTCCTGCTGGTCAAATACCTGAAATAAGGCCTAATTTCCCAGCAAAGGCGACGGGATTAGCTAATGAGCGTGATGAGCTTCGCCGCACGAACCCTAATGACCCCAGAGTCAGAGAACTAACGATCAAAGTCTATAGATTAGTCTGTGAGCACAAGCGGAAAAATTCGCCAGAACATCTGAAGTGCTGCAACATTGGAGCCGGTTGCAATAAATTGTGGACGACGGTTAAGGCGCTATCGGACTCTGGTAGGAGCGACCATCGGACATCTGTCATGTTTACCGGAGTGGCTGTGACAGATCCGAAGTGGTGCGCAGGCTATTTCTGCCGACAATTCATCGAGCACCCCGGTAGTGACCGGGCGAAGAGAAGTGTTTTACGTCGTTCGCGATCTCTTCCAGCCGAGGAAGAACCGCCACAATTTACTATGGATGATGTTGCAGACGTTATCCGAGGCGCAAAGTCATCCAAAGAACTTGGACCTGAAGGAATTTCAATGGTGATGCTAAAACAGCTGGATGACCCGGGAATTGAGTATTTAAGTAAGGTCCTCAACTTATCGCTAGCGCCCTAATAGTTCCCGATGCCTGGAAGCAAAGATGCCAGCAAATTTGAGTCATACAGACGGATTTCACTTCTATCGCCAGTAGCAAAGATACTCGAGGCGTTATTCCTCCCCAATATTAGAACGGGTTAACCAGTTGCGGATCATCAACACGGGTTCCGGAAGCAGCATAGTACCACAACAGCTCTGCACGCCATTACCACATATATTGGACGAGGACTCAACCAGGACAAACCATGCCACAGAACAGTGATGGTGGCATTGGGTCTGACCAAAGCGTTTGATACGGTCAGCCATGCTAGGCTGTTCGAAGATATCGAGAATACTACCCTCCGGCCTTGTCTGAAACGCTGGGTCATCAACTATTTGTGTGGTCGCCAGTCATACGTGGAATTCAGAGACAGCAAGTCCAAATCCCGTAGAGTGAAGCAGGGAGTTCCCCAAAGAGGGGTGATATCTCGAGAACTGATTAACCTCTACCTTTCTGCAATACCACGACCTCCCGATGGCATTGAGTTAATTACGTACGCGGATGATTGTACACTCATGGCGACAGGTTCCAACACCGGTAACGTTTGTGACAGCCTAAACGCCTATCTCATTGATCTTGTAGAGTTTTTCCACGCGAGGAATATGAACAACAGCCACACTGTTCACCACATGGACGGCGCAAATGAAGCTCCCACTGAAGGTACGGATCGACGGTGCAATTATTCCGACCACAAACTACCGCAAAGTCCTAGTGGTCACATTCGATAGCATGTATAAGTCGTCCGAACATGCCACAGTTATCTGTGATAAGCTGAGAAACAGGAACAAGGTCCTCAAGTCCCTAGCCGGCAGCTCTTGGGGTGCGGATAAAGAAACCTTGTTAACCACATACAACGCGATAGGTCGGTCTGTGGTAAGCTATGCGGCGCCAGCGTGGTTTGATAACGTAAGTGATACGCAATGGGATAACTTACAAATCTGCCAGAATGCTGCCCTGAGAACAGTGAACCAGCAGTGGACCATTTACATAAGGCGACCAAGATGCTTCCGCTGCGTCGCCACAACAGGATGTTGACGATGCAGTACTTGCTTGGATGCTATAGGCAAGACCGTCCAAATCACCATCTGGTGGATATGCCTGAACCCCCCAAGCGAGTCAGGGGGATTATCGTGATCTGGAAATGGGAGGTCCAGAGATATAATAGAGAACCTCTAGATCAACGATATTATCAGGCAGGTTTCAGGGACATTCACACTATGGTGGGAATATCGTCCTCGAGTATCACCCATCACCCATGGCAGCGGAAGAGCAACAGCTGCCAAGGTAAACGAGAGTCGTGTTGGCACAACTAAGATCTTTTTGGCGCAGCCGCCTCAATACTTATTGGGCCAAGATTGTTGGCACGCGGAACATTTGTCACCGGTCCGCACACTACGTAGCACCTTTTTAACTGTACAGCCAACCCGACTGACCTGACTCCACGCTCACTTTGGACTAATCCTATTGAGGTGGCGTCCTTTCCGAACTTAGAGCTGGAAGCAGAGCCGAACCAATAAAATGAAGATGTACATGTTCTTGTAGAAACTGCTACAACAACAACACACGGACATGGTTATATCGACTTGGAATGTTATGCTGCTCAAGAATATATATACTTGATAAGGTCTCCGACGAAGAATTCGATGTGTTACAAATGGAATGACAAATTCAATAATACCCCCCATATTAGGGTGGAGAGTATAAAAACTGTTGCAAAATACAGTTTAAGGGTATGTCCTATAAGGGTATTATCCTTATGACGGTACAATTTTTAAAGACAGGTCCATATTTCCTTATTTCCACTAAATAAATTAACCCCATCTTGGCTCATGCTGAAATCATTTTTTTTTTTTGTTTTGCCTTATTAAGGCGAAGTTAATTTTATAGTGAAATTTGAATAAATTCCCTGATGATCGGGACTTAACCACCCGTGAAACGTAGCTTCATGGTTAAATGTGTGGGACTTCGGTTGATTCCTAATTTGTCAATGTACCTCTTAAGGGGTGAGTACATAAGCTGGCTTGCCTGCTTACCTTGCTTGCTTCTGATAAAAGAATAAAAATGAAAAGGGCAACCCAGTTCGAAATTTGCTCGGCCTTCTTTATTCTTTTATTTTTATTATGTCAGAAATGAAGCAGGAAAGCAAGGCAATCAGGCAAGGCAGCTTATGTACGCAGGCCTTTAGGTCATAACAGGTCAACTCTAAAGAGAATTAATTCAAAAATTCTATATTGTTTATGGCCTTGTGTCTGTTTATAAACCGTTATTAACAATTGGCTTTATATTCACAAAATTCTTCATTATCTACAATAAAAGAACCAAACAAAAATATATTTTTCATCAATAAACAATATAATTGATAACCCCACAACGCACACA
Organism: Musca autumnalis; assembly: GCF_047663935.1. Classification (NCBI taxonomy): domain Eukaryota; kingdom Metazoa; phylum Arthropoda; class Insecta; order Diptera; family Muscidae; genus Musca; species Musca autumnalis. The sequence goes on along the minus strand of NW_027411656.1, from coordinate 207,235 downwards.
CACCCACACAAAACGTTGTCATCATCTGAATAAAACAGGATTTGTCATCCCAAAAGCAATTTAGCAACACCTGAATAGAATTTTTAATAATTTTTATTGAATATTTTCCCTTTCACACACACGCTAGTACACACTCACACAAGGAAAACATATTCTAAATAATTTTAAAAATATTCAAGAATTTTTTATAACCTCAAATATGTTATTGAAAAGCAAAAAAAAAACGAAAACAACAACAAACCTTGATGCATATGAATACAACTTGTAAAGAATGCCAGCTAACATGAATGTAAGGCGTTCCGGGGAAAACCTCTACACCTTTTAGTTCATTTGTGTGGCTTTATAAAGTGAAAAACCTAACTACGCCCCCACCCACAGCTACCCTTTTGGTATTTTTTTGGGGGGAGGGTGACCTCAATTTTGAAGTTTTATAAAATAAAAGTGGCTTTCTTATGAATAACAACAAAGCCGCATATAAAACTTAAAAGTGTTTGTAACTGACAGCAGAACAGTGGTGGGGTGGGGCAGAACATTATTGTGTTCTTCGCTCCTTTTTTCAATTTTCATTCATATGCAAAGATTCTTAATAACATCTGTTTAATTTTGTGTACAACATTTCTTAAGAAATGCCATAAAGGAAAGGTTTGGGTTGGATGAAATTATTTCTTTATGAATAGTTTTATTTTTTATTTATTTTTTGTGCAAATTCTACACTTCTGAATTCTTGGCACGATTTGTGGTTTATTGCCACTTAAAAAAAATATTTTTAATATCAATAAAAAATTACTGTTAATAACTCAATTTAGAGGCTTTGGGAAAGTGTCCCTCTGCTCAAACAATAAAGCAACCCAAACCAAATTTCAAACATTACCTTAATAAAATAAAAAATGTATATGGCCTTAATAAGGTGAATATTTGGGGAATAGAAGGGTTTAGTGCACTTAACCACAATTTATAAGCTTAAAATAATTTTCTCATAAATGTGAAAAATACAAAAATTTTATGTATAAATGCAAAATTATAAAGAATATAATAATAATTTTTTAAACCCCCATAACCTTTATTAGAATTTCCTTAGTTTTTTTTTCTTTTTTTTTAATTCTCCTTATTAAATACATAATTTATACAAATTACTTTTTAGTTTAGAAATATTAATTTGGATTTATACATAAATTTACATATGTTTAGCCTATCAAAACAGAATTATCATAAATGAAACACAAAGGACTCCGGCGCACAAAGGCTCTATTGCAAAAATAATGAAAACAAATGGTTTATTAACAAATGTTTGAATATATTATCCATTGCAAAAACAAAACAAAAAAAACTTTGAGATACAAATGTGTTTTTTTTGTCCCTGATATACATTTAACACACACAAAGGCAAATATACACCTGAGCAAAAACAAAACAAAAGAAAAACTTTAATCAAATCTATAAAATGCAATAAAAATCGATAAAATAAATCATTGCATTACCAAACAATAAACAACAATTGAATTATATGATTTCGAAATAAAGCCAAATCTATACAAGAAATGCAATCATTTAAATTAAAATGAAAAATTGCAATGAAAATACAGAAAACGTTTTTAGATAACAGGGTCCACTATGAGGTAAACTGCGCCATTACTTTATCAATAGGGAATTTGGTTTGAAGATCAACCATATGAGGGAAATTAAGGAAATGTTTATACCCTCTGGGAGTCAACTCTATCGAACGAATCTTCTCTCCGAATTGGGGGTAGGAAATAGAAAAAAATTTTTGTAATATGGTTACATAGTTGTACCAGCTCATAAAATCGAAACACTTGCCGGTTCATAAATTAAAAAATAATTTTTCCCAGTGGTATAGCGTCCTAATTAGGCCATTAACCCCCCTAGAATCACTCTAGGTACTGCGGTTTATCCATATCAATTCTAAAATATGCCAAAAATTGCATTCCCTTACAACAAAATTGAATTTTTAAAATGTGTGCTTCGGGGCGTATAACTATTATTAATAGACGAATTGTTTTACTAAAATTGGTATAAATTCAACATTTATTAACCGATTTAAGATTTCTAAAATGATAATTAAATAAGACATATTTGGCTATTGGAAAGTTTTGGGAAGATGTTACGAAATTTATGGAAAATTATGTAAAAGTGATAATCTTTACAAAAAGAAAAATTAAAAATTGCAATGAGAATTCAGGAAACGTTTTTAGATAACAGGGTCCACTAAGAGATAAACTGCGCCATTACTTTAGCAATAGGGAATTTGGTTTGAAGATCAACCATATGAGGGAAATTAAGGAAATGTTCGATGGAACGAATCTTCTCTCCGAATTGGGGTTAGGAAAATGGATAACATTTTTTGTAATATGGTTACATAGCTGTACCAAATCATAAATTAAAATATTATTTTCCCAGTGGTATAGTGTCCTACTTAGACCATTAACCCTTATAGAATCACTCTAGGTAATGCGGTTTATCCATTTCAATTCTAAAATATACTAAAAATTTGCATTCCCTTACAATAAAATTGAATTTTTATAATCTGTACCTTGGGGCGTATGACTATTATTAATAGACGAATTGTTTTACTAAAATTGGTATAAATTCAACATTTATTTACCAATTTGAGATTTCTAAAATGATAATTAATCACAAGGGCATCCAATTGAAATATAAAATTAAAATAAAGTAAAAGTGAATATTACAAAACTTGAAACGCATAGAAACCGCGTAATAGTGGAAATCACAAGATGCGCATCCGATTTTCCAAAACAGCGTATCAATCCCTCTTATTTGATATACACTTTGTGAAATTCCATTTGGCGACCACGATGTAGCATCAGTTGCATGTTAAGGTGCCAATAACAGTAAAATACCCATAATTTGCTTTTTATGCGCATCCGATTTCACCAGTAAAAAATACATCATCCTATGTCATTTCACTGCGATCCATCAAGAACCGTGGATGTAGCATCGCACTCAGTTTTTAGAAAAAATCAATTATATCTCCGGATTCGCGAACGTTTTTCAATATCTGTTTTTGCACATTTTAAATAGGCGTTTCGCTCTATTTATCTAAGTAAGAATAACACATCTAAAACGCGTCTAAATACGCGATATTTTCAAAAACATTTTTTTGCAGATTTTCAAAATTTGAGGGGTATCATATCCACCGATCTAGTGGATGGATTTAGACGCGCAGAGGCTTGTTAGATTCAGAACGTAAAAAAACTAAATTCACGCTGGTTTCCACTGAAATAGAATGGCATTTGTAAATTTTGAATCAAAAAAACTGTTTTTTTAGAAAAATTTACGCACAAAAATTTCGACTTTGGGCGCAGATTGACGTGATCCTTTGAATGTTACATGCCCAAGTTATGTATCACAAAATGCGAATTCGCGAGTACTACAATTTCATTATCAGATTTTAAACGAGTACAGTTGCGCGTCCCGATTACAGCAAAAATTCAAAAAACCCAATTTTTCAGTGTTCAAAATGTCAGCATCCGTTTGAGATTGATGCAGTTGATATATTAACAAGTAAAAAAGTGTCAGTCGGCTTTGCCGACAGATAGATACCCTCAGCCAATGTGAAACGAAACTTTCACCTCCGGACAGATCGAATGTATTTAAGGTCTCTTTAGAATTTTGTGGCCCTTTTTGGACATTTGAACTTGCCGTCAAAAATGTGTATTAGGAATTAACTGCACTAAGACACAAATGTTGAACTTTTGTAGGGCATGTACCTTAGGGAGGACCGATATGGGCCATTTTAGAAGTTAAACTAAAATATTAGGATATCCAAAATTTGGACCAAATTGGTTGCCCCATTCAAGTTATATCGTCCTAGCATTTTAGCGACATTTTTTAAATATTGGGGAGAAGTACCGAAAGTTGTGGACCGGTATGGCCCATGAAACTAAGTATGAATATAATATGACGAAGACCAAATGTTGGACCAAATCGGTTGAACAGTTCGAGAGTTATCGTGCTCTCCGACCGCCACATATGGTGACATAGGGGTTTTTTTACACCTTTCGGGCTGTTTTCCCAAGAAATATGGACTTGCCCCTGAAAAAACTTTTACCGTCGTAATGGATGTAGCGAATGCAAGTTGCTTCAACAAAAATCAAAGTGATTCGAGAGCAGGTCTTAAAGTGAACTTATCCGAAATTATGTGTGAGAGTTACCAGATGGAGTCGACAAATATAGTCCATATTCGAACCTGATCTATAGCTGGTAGATGTATTAGGATGTGCAAAGTATGGATTTCATCGGTCACTCCCTTCAAGAGTTATCGTGCGCAAAATTTTTATGAACATTTTTGAAGTTTTCGAATTTTAACTATGTTTTGATAAAATATGAACAATGTTTTGTTGTTTGATAAAATATTACGAAGGCAAAATTTTGGACCGAACCGACAGATCCGTTGGAGGGTTATCTTGTGCTCCAACCACTACACAAGGTGTCATAGGGGCTTTTTGCACCTTTCCGTCCATTTTCTCAGGAAGTATGGACTTGCACCTGATGAAACGTGTACCCTCGTATGAGGGGAAGTGAATACAAGTTGTTGCAACAAAAATCAAAGCGATTCGAGAGCAGGTCCTAAACTGAACTTATCCGAAATTTTGTGTGGGAGGTACCCGAAGCAGTGGGCCGATTAAGTCCATATTGGAACCTCATCTAAGTCTGGTAGAAATTTCACGATGTGCAAAGTATGGACCAAATCGGTTACTTCCTTCAAGAGTTATCGTGCCCACAAATTTTCCGAACTTTTTCGAACTTTTGTGGGGGAGGTACCGGAAGGAGTGGACCGATATAATCCATCTTTGAATTTCAACTAAGTTTGGACAAAACATTACGAAAGCCAAATTTTGAACCGAATCGGCAGATCCGTTCGAGAGTTATCTTGCGCTCCAAATACTACACACGGTGTCCAAGGGTTTTTTGTAACTTTCAGGCTATTTTCTCAGGAAGTATGGGCTTGCCCCTAATGAAACTTACAGCGTCTTATAGAGGACAGCGAATACAACTTGCGTAAACAAAAATCAAAGCGATTCGAGACCAGGTCCTAAACTGAACTTTTCCGAAATTTTGTGTGGGAGGTACCCGAAGGAGTGGAACGATTGAGTCCATATTGGAACCTCATCTAAGTTTGGTAGAAATTACACGATGTGCAAAGTATGGACCAAATCGGTTATCCCCTTCGAGAGTTATCGTGCGCACAAGTTTTGCCACAATTGTTGAACATTTGTGGGGGAGGTGCCTGAAGGAGTGGACCTATATGGCCCATCTTCGAACTTAAATCGAATCTGGACAAAATATTTCGATACCCAAAATTTGAACAGAATCGATTGATCCGTTCGAGAGTTATCGTGCGCACCAGCCTGCCAGACAGACAGACAGACAGACGGACAGACAGACAGACGGACGGACATTGCTAGATATACTCAAAATTGTCTGAAACGGATATCGTACAAACATACTTGGGGTCTAAAACCATTATTTCGATGAGGCACATTTTTGGTCGTATCAAAGTGTAAATACCCTCTTTAGCCTAAAGGCTGAGGGTATAAAAAATCATACATAAGAAACTTTATCTCTGAAGTGTATTCTTTAACTTCTTCTTTGAACATTATTCTCTACATTGTGTTATTAAGCCACTAATAGGAAATTAACACAAAAAAACTCGTTTCCTTCAACGATTTTTTTCTATTTTTTTACATTAAAACGACCACAGCTTCCGCTCAAATTATTATTTTAAGAAACCCATCGGTGAATCGGGCTAAAACAGTTTATTTTACCGAAATGCGTTCAAAAGTTATGGTATAGTACAACTGTTCGCGAGTTACAGTACCCCATACCTCAGTTTTAACATAAGTTAATTTTCTACAAAAAGGTCGATATAGACTTTCATACGGGCAAAATGTGCCTCATCGAAAAAATGGTTTTAGACCGCAAGTATGTTTGGACGAAATGTGTTTCAGACATTTTGGAGTTGATTTGGTCCATAGTTTGCACATCGTGAAATTTTTACCAGGTATAGATTAGGTTCCAATATGGACTCAATCGGTCCAATCGTTCGGGTACCTCCCACACAAGCTTTCGGAAAAGCTCAGTTTAGGACCTGCTCTCGAATCGCTTTGATTTTTGTTCTAGCAACCTGTATTCACCGCCCCTCATACGACGGTATAAGTTTCATCCGGGGCAAGTCCATACTTCCTGAGAAAATAGCCTGACAAGTACAAACAATCCCTATGATACCGTGTGTAGTGGTTGGAGCGCAAAATAACTCTCGAACGGATCTCCGATTGGGTAAAGAATGTGGCCTTCGTAATATTTTGTGCAAACTTAGTTTACGTTCGAAGAAAAACCATATCGGTCCACTCCTTCAGGTACCTCCCCCACAAAAGTTCAAAAATGTTCGGAAAAATTGTGCGCACGATAACTCTTGATGGGAGTGAATGATTTGGTCCATACTTTACACATCCTAATATATCTACCAGATATAGATCAGGTTCGAATATGTACTATATTTGTCCACTTCATCCAGTACCTCCCAAACAAAATTTCGTATAAGTTCACTTTAAGACCTGCTCTCGAATCACTTTGATTTTTGTCGCAGCAACTTGCGTTCGCTGCCTCAATTACGAAGGTAAAAGTTTTTTCAGGGGCAAATCCACACTTCTTGAGCAAACAGCCCGAAGGGTGTAAAAACCACACAGACACTGATTGACATCATCAGACAACGCCTCAGTAAGTTCGCTCTGCGGAGACCGTAGACTGTTGATGCCAACGAGCGGTGGTTGTTGAGTTTTCTCTCATTAGAATATGTAATTGTAGTTGTATAAATCGACTCTGCGATCGCCAGCAATCCACTGCGTCTGCAAAAACCTCTGGGTTCACTTCTCGACCAACCTTAGAGTAGTTAACTTGTCGCGTATTTGCTAGTCGTTTCGCATTAATACTAACTGGGCTCTATCGCCACCCCAGATTACAAGGAAATGTTTGTTGTTGTTTGAAAATAATAAGATCAATAACCGACAATCATTTGGAAGATATATTTGATTTGTTTCAGCCAAATTGGATTCTCAATTCGTAAGTTAGAGCGGTCAATACTCGTAGTTGATGCCGACAGAACTTGCTCCCTGGATGAGAATAATCAAAACCTGAACTTCTTCGAAAATTTTTGAAATTTTTTGTGGGAAATACCAGAAGAGGTGACTGTGTTATCCTGCGCACTATTTTATCACAAAAATTTAATTTTTGTTGTGGAGGTACCCGAAGGATTGGATTTATATAGTCCATATTCGAAGTTTAGCTAAAATGGATAGATCCTTTCAAGAGTTATCATGCGCACATACCAAACAGATGGATATGGCTAAATCTATTCAAATTTGTAAATGTTCGGCTAAAATTCTTTGTAAATACTTGCATGTTAGATACATATAGTATATCCTGCAATAATTCTGAAAACTCTGCAAGGAATGTTTTCGTGGAATACTTTCAAGAAAAGATGCCTTTTCTGGTAAATTTTTCCAGAAAGGGGTAAAACTTTTTTACAATTTATAAAAATGTCCGCCACAAAGATTAAATATAGGCTTCGGAATACACCAAAGCTTCATAGTTAACATAAGGCCATAGTTAACATAAAGCCCAATTTTTCAAATTTTCTATCTCAGATGAAAAAATCTACTAAACAAATTTGGTAGTTCGAATAGCGAACACTAAATTTGATGACGTAACTAGGACCTTTTAATAGTTTTTTGATAAAATTTATATTCCACCTTTTCTGGTTTAACGCGTGAATGTAAAATTATACTTCATTTTAAAGATACTGCGCCGAAGGAAAAATATTCTACACCAAATTTGACGAACACATTTAAGATAATCTGTATCTGTAAAACACCATATTTAAAGAAAAAGACAAATGATTTTCAGTATGCAAACAAAGAATTCATTGTTATTTTATTTCAGCAAACATCTGTTTAACAATCTCATGCTGTTTGTGAAAGGTATAGAGAAGTTGTTAATCCACTATTCCCGGTATTTTTACTTTTTCTATATGCACCATTAGCTTATCCTCTTTATTACTAATACCATAATTTCAAATAAATATTAAAAATTTTCAATCGCATTTGTGCATCTAATGTACAATTTTAAATACATATTTAATCAATCGATATTAAACACATTATTTTAAATAAAAAAACCTATTTTATTTTTTCGAATTTATGTTCTCTATGCATGATTTATTATTAGGTTTTTTTAATTATAGCCTGTTGTTTTTTGCCTACTGCAATCGACGATATAATGCGGGACATTTATGCGAATTAATTAATGATTTGTTTTTGCTTATCTAAATGACAATTAAAAACAAGCCGGCACAGCACGAAAGGAAAAAAAATAATATTGACTTAAATAAATGCCATTCAATGAACCAGATAAAAATTAACCATACTCTCATGATTTTGATACAGTTAAACGTGGCTAAACACAACAGTGGTTACATGGAACAATACTAAAAAACATATATTTTTGCAGATTTGAATCATGTTGCTCAATGCATCATAGATGGCCTCAGTTTTGGACGGTTTCAATAGGTTAACTTATCATACACCAAAACCCGCCCAAAGCTAAGGCCCTTTATGAGCCATTTTCGGGGAAGCTGCAACTTTATAATCTAGAGATAGAAATACATTTACCTGTAGTTGATCTTTGCTTCAATAACGAAAATCAGTATGAACTTACCTGAAAAAAAGGAAGAGAAAAATTAATTAATGTCTGATGTATACTTTTAGGCGATAAAGGTTATAATGTTGGAATTTTTTAAGCGGTGATTTTTAAAAATATTATAAATATATAAACTTGGATTTTTCAAACAACATTTTTTAAATAAACATGGAATATTTTTCCAAAAATGTGTAATTTTTGAATATATTTTTCAATAAAAGCGCATTTTTGAAGAATATTTGTTAGATAATTCTAGATCTTTTTAACAGTATTATTTCAAAAACTGTGGATTTTTATATAATATTTTTCAATAATCGTGTTTGTTTTAACCAATATTTTTCGATATTCATGGATTTTTTAAACAATATTTTTTCAATAATCGTGGGTTTTTTAAACAAAATTTTTCCATAATCGTAGATTTATTAAACTTTATTTTTTCAATAATCGTGGAGTTTTTAAACAATATTTTGTCCATAATCGTACATTTATTAAACAATATTTTTTTAATAATCGTGGATTTTTTAAACAATCAATATTTTTTCATAAACGTGGATTTTTATACCCTCAGCCTTTAGGCTAAAGAGGGTATTTACACTTTGTACGACCAAAAATGTGCCTCATCGAAATGATGGTTTTAGACCCCAAGTATGTTTGTACGATATCCGTTTCAGACAATTTTGAGTCGATCTATCAATGTCCGCCCGTCTGTCTGTCTGTCTGTCTGTCTGTCCGTCTGTCCGGTTGGCCATCTCTCGAATCGCTTTGATTTTTGTTTTAGCAACTTTTATTCAAAAATGTTCGGAAAATTTGTTCGTACGGTAACTCTTGAAGGGAGTGGCCGAATTGGTCCGTACTTTACACATCCTAATATATTTACTAGATATAAATCAGGTTCAAATATGGACTATATCTGTCCACTCCATCCGGTACCTCCCACACAAAATTTCGGATAAGTTCACTATAAGGCCTGCTTTCGAATCACTTTGATTTTTGTTGAAGCAACTTGCATTCGCTGCCTCACTTACAATGGTAAAAGTTTTTTCAGGGGTAAGTCCATACTTCTTGAGCAAACAGACTGAAAGGTGGAAAATCCCCTATGCACCATATGCTGGAGATTCACTTCCATAATGGTCAATGTAGATCCTTTCCTTTTAGTTTCTCCTCCGCAAAACTTTTGATCTTTGTCGGTTCAAACGCCCAAAATTTTTAAAAACCCCTAAATACATATCAAGCTTTTTGTAGAAAATTAACTTATGTTGAAACTGAGGTATGGGGTATTGTAACTCGCGATCAGTTTTACTATACCATAACTTTTGACCGCATTTCGGTAAAATAAACTGTTTTAGCCCGATTCACCGAGGGGTTTCTTAAAATAATAATTTGAGCGGAAGCTGTGGTCGTACTAATGTAAAAAAATCGTTGAATTAAACGAGTTACATTATGTTATTTTCCAATTAGTGGTTTTACAACACAATGTAGAGCTTAATGCTCAACGGAGAAGTTAAAGAGTACACTTCAGAGTTGAAGTTTCTAATGTATGATTTTTTAATATAACCACTGTATCTACCTCAAACGGATGCTGACATTTTGAAACCTGAAAAAATGGTTTTTTTGAATTTTTGCTCTAATCGGGACGCGCAGCTGGATTTCCCTAACAGCTTATTATTTGATTGTAGTACTCGCGATTTCGCATTTTTTAATGTATAACATGAGGGTGTAGCCCTCACAGGATCACAGTAATCTGCACCCAAACACGAAATTTTTGTGCGTAAATTTTTCTCAAAAACCTATTTTTTTGGTTTTAAGTTTACAAACGTCATTCGATTTCCGTGGAAACCCGCGTAAATTTAGTTTTTTACGTTCTGAATCTAACAAGCCACGACGCGTAAAAATCCACCCACTAGATCGGCGGATATGATATCCCTCAAATTTCGAAAATTTGCAAAAAATTATTTTGAAAATATCGCATATTAAAACGCGTTTTGGATGTGTGAGTTCTACTTAAATAAATAGATCGATACGAGTTTTTTCAATAATCCTGAATTTTTCAAAAGAGTATTTTTTCAATAATTGTGGATGCTTAAAAAAAATATTTTTTCAAAAATCGATTATTTTTATACAATATTTTTTCAATAATTGCGTATTTTTAAAGAATATTTTTTTAATAAAAGTGTATTTTTAAAAAAATGTTTTTTCAATAAAGTTTGATTTTTTAGAAAATGTTGTTTTAATAAACGTAATTTTTTTTAAAAAGGTGTTTTGCAATAAATTAAATTTTTCAAAAATATATTTTTCAATAAAATCAATTTCTTAAAAAACATTTTTCAATAAACTCAATTTCATAAAAAATATTTTTAATAAAAGAAATTTCTAAAATAATTTCAATAAAAAAATTGTAAAAAAATGTTTTCATTAAATATTTTTTAAAAATTAATTTTTTCAATAAAAATGGATTTAAAAAAATCGATAAAATTATTTTAAAAAATTATTTTTTCAATAAAAAATGTTATGATAAATGATTTTTTTTTTTCAATAAAATAAATTTCGTAAAATACACGGATTTAAAAAAGTCATATTTTAATAAAATTGGATTTTTTTTAAAAAATTCTTTTTTTTTTTTAATAAGCCTGGATTATTTAAAAAATATTTTTTCAAGAAACGTGGATTTGGTTAAAGAATATTTTTTCAATAAACGTGGATATTGTTAAAGAATATTTTTTCAATAAACATGGATTTTGTTAAAGAATATTTTTTCAATAAACGTGGGTTTTGGTAAAAAAATATATATTTTCAGTAAACATGGGCGTGAATTAAAAAAATATTTTCAAGGACGTGCATTTTTTAAACACTTTTTTCAAGGACGTGAATTTTTAAACACTTTTTTCAAGAACGTACATTTTTAAAAAAGTTTTAGATGGACGTGGATTTTTTAAAAATAGTTTTCAAGGATGTTGAGTTTGTAACGAAAATTTTTCAAGGTTTTGAATTTTTTTAAGAATTGTTTTCAAGCACGTGGATTTAAAAAAATTCAAGGAAATTGACTTTATAAGAATATTTAAAGAAAAAATATTTTTCCAAAAATTGAAAAAAACACTTTTTAAAAATATTTTTCCAAAAGAAATAATTTTCAAAGACTATCTCATGGTAGAACAAATAAGGTAGAGTAAATTCTACAATAAATACAACAACCACATGTAAATTGGTTTTTGTTGGTAATGTTAGTGTCATCGGTATATGCAAACAAAACAAGGAAATGTCTATAAATTATTCGAATTTAAAAAACTAATATATTTTAATTTTTTTTAATATTTTGAAAAAACGCGAATGAAAATTCGTTATATTTTCAATTTGAATGTTTCCATATCGTGTGTTTAAATGTATAATTTTTTCGCAGAAAGTACTATTCTTGCTAAAATATTTGGGGTCGCTGAAAATTCATTGAAAAGTTAGAGGCTGTTTCAATCTTTTGTTGTTGAAATCGAAAGAGCACATGTTTATTAGGGCTTTATATTTTTAAAATTTAACAAAATACCGTACATATTAAACATGTTGTACCGCCTCTATAAGCGGTGTTTTAGAGTGCAGCACGTCGTTCGGACTTGTAAGAGGGTACATATCATTAATATGATGAAATCTTTATGACAAATAGTTTTTATACCCTCCACCATAGTATGGAGGGTATATTAAGTTTGTCATTCTGTTTGTAACACATCGAACTAATCATTTGCTACCCTATAAAGTATATATATTCTTGATCAGGATAAAATTCTAAGACGATCTAGCCAAGTCCGTCTGTCCGTCTGTTGTAATCACTCTAGCGTCCGCAATAATTGAGATAGAGTGCTGAAATTTTGCACGCGAGCGTCTTTTTTCCATAGGCAGGTCAAGTTCGAAGATGGGCTATATCGGTCCACTCTTTGGTATAGCCCCCATATAACGGTACCTCCGGATTTGAGCTATTTTGACGTTCTTCGCCACATTTGCAGACCGAATTAGCTACAATTTGGCACTTAGGGTTCCTAGTGATCAACAAACTTATATCCCATAGGGCATAGGTCCATGTTTTGGTATAGTCCCCATATAACGGTACCTCCCGATTTTCGGTATTTTGAGAATTTTAGCCACAATTTTTAACCGAACTATCTGCAATTTGACATTTGAGGTTCTCAGTGGTCATGAAACATCTCCACGAAACATCGTCAATATAGGTCCATTTTTTGGTATAGCCCCCATATATATATACCTCCCGATTTTCGGTATTTTAAGAATTTTAGCCACAATTTGTAACCGAACTATCTGCAATTTGCCATTTGAGGTTCTCAGTGGTCATGAAATATCTCCACCAATCATCGTCAACATAGGTCCATGTTTTGGTATAGCCCCCATATAACGGTACCTCCCGATTTTCGGCATTTTGAGAATTTTTGCCAAAATTTGTAACCGAACTATCTGCAATTTGCCGTTTGAGGTTCTCAGTGGTCATGAAACATCCCCACCGAACATTGTCAACACAGGTCCATGTTTTGGTATAGCCCCCATACAACGGTACCTCCCAATTTTCGGTATTTTGAGAATTTTAGCCACAATTTGTAACCGAACTATCTGCAATTTGACATTTGAAGTTCTCAGTGGTCATAAAACATCTCCAACGAAACATCGTCGACATAGGTCCATGTTTTGGTATAGCTCCCATATTACGGTATCTCCCGATTTTCGGTATTTTGAGAATTTTAGCTGCAATTTTTAACCGAACTAGCTGTAATGATCGGTATTTTGCGAATTTTAGCTACAATTTTGTCTATTCAAAAATAATCATCAATAAAGGTCCATGTTTTGGTATATCCCCCCATATAACTGTACCTCCCAATTTTCGGGAATTTTCAGTGGTCACGAAATTTTTGAGGGTCTACATTGTTTTGATGAAACTACCCTCAATTTGACTCTTGAAGTTCCCTGCAGCTATAAAACTTTTCCGCCAAAAAATTTAAAGATAGGTTGACTCTTTGATTTAGCCCCGTAGGTGGTACCTCTCACCTACCTTTCTTGCGGAAGAAAGGCCTTGGTGAGTATATTATGAACCCCGAAGGACAGATCCGCCGTGAGTCGAACTTCCGCGTTATGGCGTGATGAAATTTTTGTTAGAGACCCTGTGGGCCATCAGGAATTAGCATTATATCTTTGTTCACTGTTACTTAAGTGCTCAACAAAAACAACAAAAAAAGATATAATGCTAATTCATGATGGCTTACAGGGCCTCTTGCAAAAATTTCATCACACCATAGCGCGGAAGTTCGACTCACGGCGCATCTGTCCTTCGGGGTTTTTAATATACACAAACCAAGGGCTTTCATCTCCAAAAGGAATTATCTCTGCCCCAACATTTGTGTTCACAGTGTAATTTAAGCAATAGTGGGAAGCAGTAGGAGTCTATCCATTGTCGAAAAGTTGTTCCACCTAAAATTGTGAAAGGACCCTAATTATTCCATTTTAATTAAGACTATTTTATGGTGGAGGGTATAAAAAGTTCGGCCTGGCCGAACTTAACGACTTTTTACTTGTTTTTTGAATGATATATTTTTTCCACAACTAATATATATCCCTAATATACATACATCGAAAATAGAAATAAATATACAAAATATCGTACGGAATTTGACACTAACATCACAGCACAGATCCATCAGCTGGGTATTGCTGTTACCTTATTTGTTCTACCATGAGACTATCGTAAAATATATTCTCTACAGACTTTTCAATGAGCATTGATCAGATGATAAAAGCATATTTTTCCATTCTTTTGTAAAGTCTTTTTTCCAAAAATTAAACAAATATTTTTTCAACGATTTTAAAAAAATATTTTCTCAATTTTTTTAAAGGTTTTTTATGAAATATTTTTCAAGGATCTTTTTTTAATATTTTTTCGTTAACGGGAATTTTTTATAAAGTATTTAAGCTATAAAAGGGATTTAAAAAAAATACTTTTGCCATAAAGTGGATATTTTAATATATTTTTTTTTACATTTTTAAAGAATGAACTTTAGAACAACCTTTTCCAATAATTTGGATTTTTAGAACTTTTTTAAATTATTTTTAAAAATAGTTTTCAAGTCCTTGGAATTTTGTTCTTATTATTTGTTCAAATAATATTAATTTTCTTCTTAATAATAAATATTTCAATATTGACCAATTGGTATGCTATCTCCACCACCATACACGTTATGCATACCACCCGTTCCACCAATTATGCGCTATTTTGTTATTGAACTGCTAGAGTTCATCTTAAGGACCCTTCATATTTTCTGTTGGCTTTTCATCAGACCCATTATTATTGATTTTGCCTTCGTCGAAAAACTTTGAAGGCTATTATTACCCACATTGCCCATCTTCCAATGGAAAGAAAAAAACACGAACATGGGGTTGGTTTGATTGAAGGGTGTTTTATAGCTGGTGTGGTGTCTGAGAAGACTCCAGTACTTATTTTATTATGCTGCTTCGTGGCAGCATTTAGTCCACTATGACCATCACCACCACACAGCCACTTGTTCAATGAACGCTTTTTTATTATTTATTGTAAAGCTTAACTAATTGCTGTTCATTTTCACTGTTTCTTTGATTGCGTTCTTTTCCTCCACTTTTTCGTCTTGCGATGTTTTTCTTTGGTTGTTTCATTAGTTTTGTTGTGAGTTTTTGGTTTGGTAGAAAATCGAATAAAAATCCAAAATGATTTAATATGCGTTACAATTGCATTGATTTAATGAAGGTAACACGTTACGGATCTGGTAATTGAATTCAATGGACGAACGGACAAGAATGTGAAACGAGAAAGTGAAAAGAAATAGAACCGAAGGAGGTGGTCAGTTTGGTGGTGGATAGCAAAAGAATTTCACACTAATAAAAATTTTAAGAATATTTTCCAAAAACTGGATTTTTTAAAAATATTTTTAATAAGCTTGGATTTTTTCAATAACAGCCGGGGTTTCAAAAATATTTTTGCAATAAAATCGGATTTTTTAAAGAATATTTTTTCAATAAATGTGGATTTTTTAAAAAAATATTTTCTACAATTAACATGGATTTAAAAAAATGTTTGTCAATAAACGCCGATTTAAAAAAATATTTGTTTCATAAATGTCGAATTTTTCAAAACTATTTTCATAAACGTGAATTATTTCAAATATATTTGTTCAATTAACATGAATTTTTTAAGATGTATTTTTCAATAAACGTGGATTTAAAAAAAATATTATTTTTCAATAAATGTTGATTTTTTAAAAAAAATCGATAAACATGGATTTCTAAGAAATATTTTTTAATAAAAGTGGATTTTTTATAAAATATTTTTTCAATAAACGTGGAATTTTTAAAAAATATGTTTTCAATAAACTTGGATTTTTTAAAGAAATTAGCACAGGAGACCAACTACAAGGGAAGATATATGTTAGAAATGTTCCACATTGTAAATGTAAATGTTTCGTCACTGCATTATTTTCTTCTTATTGTATTCTATTTATTTTTCTAATTAGATGTCTGTAGCTGTGCGCCAAATTCTCCGTATCTGTTTTGTAGTTCATTCTTTGTGATGTTGGAGTATTCATAAAGTGTAGAGTTTCCAACATAAGTCTCTTTTTCGCACTGCAGCACTCTCACTCTCTCCAGTTCTGGATGGTGTTGTTCAGTGGCACAGTGGGTTGAATTTGGCGCACAGCTACAGACATCTAATTAGAAAAATAAATAGAATACAATAAGAAGAAAATAATGCAGTGACGAAACAGATGGCAGCAGCAACAGGTCGACGTTTGTGCTTGGCGAAATTATTGTTATTGTTGTAATACTTTTAATCACTATTTGTAAGTGTAACAACAATATGATCATGTATGCAAAAAAAATAAAACGTAAATGTTTTTCTACAGATCCTGATGATGTCTTTCGAAGAAAGACGAAATATCGAATAAAATAATGAATAAATAAAAACAACAACTATCTAAGACCTCGAGCTCGTTTTTTTTTTCCATAAAATTTAATTTTTTGAAAAATATTTTTAACAAATATATTTTCAATAAAACTTAATTTTTTAAAAATGCTTTTTAAATAAACGTGAATATTTTAAAAAACAACGTTTTTTCAATAGTCGTGGATTTTTTAAAAAATATTTTTTCAATAAACTTGGATTTTTTAAAAAATATTTTTTCAATAAACTTGGATTTTTTAAAAAAAATATTTTCAATAAACTTGGATTTTTTATAATTTTTTTCAATAAACGTGGATTTTTTAAAAAATATTTTTTCAAAATTTTTTTTCAATAAACGTGGATTTTTTAAAAAATATTCTTCCAATAAACGTGGATTAAAAAAAATATTTTTCCAATAAAGGTGGATTTAAAAAAAATATTTTTTAATAAACTTGGATTTAAATTTTTTTTTTTTTTTTAAAAACTTGGATTTTTCTAAAATATTTTTTTCAATAAACGTGGATTTTTCATAAAACATTTGATCTATAAACCAGGATATTTTATAAAATATTTTTGCAATAAACCTCGATTTTTTTAAAATCTTTTTTTTTAATAAACGTCGATTTTTTTATAATGTATTCTTTCAATATTCGTGGATTTTTATACCCTCAGCCTTTAGGCTAAGGAGGGTATATACACCTTGATACGATGAAAATGTGCCTCATCGAAATAATGGTTTTAGACCCCAAGTATATTTGGACGAAATGTGTTTCAGACAATGTGGAGTCGATCTAGCCATGTCCGTCCGTCTGTCTGTCTGTCCTGCTGGCCGGAGCGCACGATAACTCTCGAACGGATGAACCGATTCATTTCAAATTTTGGCTTTCGTAATATTTTGCCCAAACTTAGTTTAAGTTGAGCTACATCGGTCCACTCCTTCCGGTACCTCCCCCACAAAAGTTCGAAAATGTTCGGAAAGTTTGTGCGCACGAAAACTCTTGAAGGGAGTGACCGATTTGGTCCATACTTTGTATAGCATAAACTTTCTACCAGAGTAATGTGATGTTCCAACATGGTCTCAATAGGTCCACTCCTTCGGGTACCTCCCACACAAAATCTCAGAAATATTCAGTTTAGGGCCATTTCTCGTATCGCTTTGATTTTTGTTTTAGCAACTTGTATTCACTGCCCTCCATACGACGGTACAAGTTTCATCAGAGCAAGTCCATACTGCCTGAGAAAATAGCATGAAAGTTGCAAAAAACCCCTATGACACCGTGTGAGGTGGTTGGAGAGCAAGATAACTCTCGAACGGATCTGCCGATTCCGGCCAAAATATGGTCTTAGTAATATTTTGTCCCAACATAGTTTAAGTTTGAAGATAAGCCAGATCGGTTCACTCCTGCAGGTACCTCCCCCACAAAACTTCAAAAATGTTCGGAAAAGTTGTTCGTACGGTAACTCTTGAAGGGAGTGGCCGAATTGGTCTACACTTTACACATCCTAATATATCTACCAGATATAGATCAGGTTCAAATAAGGACTATATTTGTCCACTCCATCCGGTACCTCCCACACAAAATTTCGGATATGATCACTTTAAGACCTAATACCGAATCACTTTGATTTTTGTTGAAGCAACTTGCATTCGCTGCCTCAATAAAGACAGTAAAAGTTTTTTCAGGGGCAAGTCCATACATCTTGAGAAAACAGCCCGAAATTTGTAAAATACCCCTATGTCACCATTTGTAGTGGCTGGAGAGCTCACTAATATAAGATGAAATTCGAAGGTGGTGCTTATAGGTCTACTCCTTCCGGTACCTCCCCCACAAAAGTTCGAAAATATTCGCTAAAACGGTACGCGCGATTTCTCATAGACAGAGCAACCGATTTGGTGCAAACTTTGGATCATTAAATATTGTGGAAACTTAGTTTCCACCCACACAAGTGTTCAACATTTTTGTGTGGTTAAGGGTCTGTCCGCGGATCCTTTGGACATTTAGGCTAGTGTGATAAAAAAGCTCTGTCTATCGATATTCCCACAAATTTTTGAAATTTTTTTTTTCAAAAATATATTAAAATATTAATTTTTTTTCAATAAAATATTAAAAAAAATATTTCTTCCATAAAACATACGGATTTTTCAAATTATTTTTTAAATAAACGTCGAATTTTTCAAAACTATCTTCAAAAACGTGGATTTTTTAAAAAATATTTTTTAATAAACGTAAATTTAAAAAAAAAATATTTTTTCAATAAATGTTGATTTTTAAAATTTTTCTTTTTATAATCGTGGATTTTTTAAAAAATATTTTTTCAATAAACATGGATTTTTTAAAAAATATTTTTTTTTAATAAACATGGATTTTTTTAAAAAAATTTATATTCAATTAGTGTAGATTTTTAAACACAGATTTATAAAAAAATGTTTGTAAATAAACGTCAATTTTTTAAAAAAATATTTGTTCCAAAAACGTCGAATTTTTCAATTCTATTTTCATAAACGTGGATTTTTTTTCAAAAATATTTTTGCAATAAAGCTGGTTTTTTTCAAAATATTTTTTCAATAAAGCTGGATTTTTTTGTTCAATAAACTTCGAATTTTTCAAAACTATTTTCATAAAACTGAATTTTTTAAAAAGTATTTTTTCAATAAAAGTGGATATTTGAAAAAATACTTTTTCAATAAACTGAAATTTTTTTAAAATATTTTTTAATAAAGGTGGGTATTTTTAAAATATTTTTTTGTAATAATCGTGGATTATTTTAAAAATATTTTTTCAATGAATGTAGAATTTTTAAAAAAATATTTTTTTAATGAACGTGGATTTTTTAAAATATATTTTTTTCAATAAACGTGAATTTTTAAAAAATATTTTGTCAATAAACGTGGATTTTTAAAATATATTTTTTCAATAAACATGGTTTTTTAAAAGAAATATTTTTTCAATAAACATGGTTAAAAAAAATATTTTTTCAATAAACATGGTTTTTTAAAAGAGATATTTTTTCAATAAACATGGTTTAAAAAAAATATTTTTTCAATAAACTTGTAATTTTTAAAAAATATAATATTCAATAAAATAATAAAAAATATTTTTTCAATAAAATAAAAAAAAATTAAATAAACGTGGATTTAAAAAAAAAATCAATAAACGTGGATTTAAAAAAAAAATTCAATAAACGTGGCTTTTAAAAAATATTTTTTCAATTAACGTAGATTTAAAAAAAATTCAATAAGAGTGGCTTTTAAAAAATATTTTTTCAATAAAATAATAAAAAAATATTTTTTCACTAAACGTGGATTTAAAAAAAATTCAATAAACGTGGCTTTTAAAAAATATTTTTTCAATAAACGCACTTTTTTAAAAATTATTTTATCAATAAACGTGGATTTTTTATAAAAATATTTTTTCAATAAACTTGGATTTTTTAAAAAATACTTTTTCAAACAACGTGAATTGTTTAAAAAAATATTTTTTCAATAAAGGTGGATTTTTTAAAAAATATTTTTTTTAATAATCGTAGATTTTTAAAAAAATATTCTTTCAATAATGTTGATTTTTTTTTTAATATTTGTTCAATAAACGTGGATTTTTTAAAAAATATTTTTCCAATAAACGTGGATTTTTTAAAAAATATTTTTTCAATAAACGTGGATTTTTTAAAAAATATTTTTTCAATAAACGTGGATTTTTTAAAAAATATTTTTTCAGTAAACGTGGATTTTTAAAGAAGAATTTTTTTTCAATAAACGTAGATTTAAAAAAGATTTTTTTTCAATAAACGTAGATTTAAAAAGATTTTTCTTCAATAATCGTAGATTTAAAAAGATTTTTCTTCAATAAACGTAGATTTTAAAAAAAAAATTCAATAAACGTATTGTCAATAAAATATTAAAACATTCTTTTTCATAAACGTAGATTTTTGAAAAAAAGTTCAGACCAACAAATGTGGATTTTTTAAAGAATATTTTTCCAGGAATTACAAACCAAGAAACGTAGATTTTTTTAAAAAATATATTTTCAACGACCCATAGACCAATAAACGTGGACTTTTAAGGAATATTTTTTCAAGGAACCATAGACCAATAAACGTGGACATTTAAAGAATATTTTTCCAAGAACCCGTAGACCAATAAACGTTATCTGGCACTCACCGAAATCAGTTTGTTCCCTCACAGAATTCCTTTATAATTCCCTGCATTAAACCAGTTAAAACATTTATCCCTCTATGCAAAGTGTTTTCTCTCCAGCCACTCCCTCCCTTCTCGTTCCACCAGACACCATAAAGTGAAAACAGAATTAATTGCTGACTACTGCATGTTGTACTTAATAACCGCAACGAATCAATCAAGTGTCAGTGAAGTGGAACGCTGGACCAGGCAGAACAAAAAATGAATAAAGAGAAAACAAAAACAAAATCAAATGAATGAATCTCATCCCCTGAAATGCTTAAAAGCCACATGGCGGATAAAGCCTACTTTGGACATATGCCAGTATAGCCAGAAACAGTCCTGTTGGGATGGTGCATCATCCTCCTGATCATCATATTTAGTGAATTAGAGAAAATATTTGTGGAAATCAATGGGCAAATGGACTTTATATGCTGGTAGCGGGAATCTCTACAATGCACTTGCTCGACAACTAACTGGGCGATGGCCCCGGTCGGCTGGCACAATGAGTGAATGGCTAAAATAGAATCGATTAAAAAATTGCAATGAAATGAATTCAATGATGATTGGCAAAAATCAGTGATTCACACAATAATGGCTTAATTTCCTTTTTAGGTCCACTTCAAAAATCCAATCACATGAAGCCAAACACACACACACACACATTTAGGATTATGCACGCTCCCAAACTTAGCTAATACAAAAGGAAGGTTACAAATGAGTTGAAATCCGTTGATGCCATTTGTGACCAATTTCTGGCCGTTTGGCCAATTGATGAATGGGAAAGGGGAGTGAGCTGAGGTTGGGAGGTAATGGTCTAGTGATGATGCAAATTTAGACCCCATCTAAGACCATGACGAATAATGAATGTATGGTAATGTGATGCCAAAGATTTGTAACGCACAAAATAGAGCAACATTCCAAGTCCATAAGGATTAGACACACAATGGACACAAGGCATACGTTACAGTGGTGGACTTAAAAGCTCACACAGACACACACACGCGCATACTCTTTCATACACATGAATACAAATAAGCAAGCAAGCAAACGGCGGCCACACTTCTTCGTGACCAAACACGTAATCGTACACAATGCTGTAGTTAGTTAATGATGTATGAGGTTGGACATCTCAAAAGCATGTGCTGGCGAGTATGTGTCGAAACGTTGCGATATTTAGCGTTCGCCAGCCAAAAACACGATGGTCGAACAGTGGGGTAACAGGAAGAAATATAAGGAAATTTATAAAGCACCTGAAGGGCGACTTTAAACAATCGCGGAAAGCAGTCTTTATAGAGGAATTGAAGGAAGTCTTAAAATCTGTGTTGAAGGTAGTCGCTTAGACGAGCTTCAGAGCGTCTTCTGTTGTTCATTGAAGTCCCCCAGAGGTTTTATAATGTCTACAGAAGGCCTCAACCGGTCTTCAGTTGTGTATAGAAGACTTCAAAAGGTCATCTAAAGATAATTTCTGGAGGTCTTCTGTGATTTAAAGGTTTCAAGGGGTATTCTGTGGTCTATGGAATGCCAAAAGTGGTCCTCAGTGGTCTAAAGAAGGCCCAAAAAAATTTTCTGTTATTTAAAGAAGACCTCAAGAGGTTTTGTGGTCTGTAGAAGGCTTCAAGATGACTACTGTCGTCTATAAAAGATATCAAGATGTCTCCTGTGGTTTATAGAAGGCCTCAAGAGGTCTTCTGTAGTATATATAAGGCCTCAAGGTGTTTTCTGTTGTCTAAAGAAGACCTCAAGGGGTCTTCGGTGGTCTATAGGAGACCTTAAGGGGTCTCCTGTCGTCCAAAGCGGACTACGAAAGCTCTTGTGTGTTCTATAGAAGGCCTCATGATGTTATCTGTTGTCTAAAGAAGACCTCAAGAGGCCTTCTGTGGTCAATAGATGATATAAAGAGGTCATCTGTCAGCCATAGAAGGCCTCAAGAGGGAGCAATTCAAGAGGTTTTCCGTCGACTATAGGAGACCGCGGGAAGTATTCTATTGTCCACAGAAGACCTCAAGAAGTCTTTTATATCTTATTAAAGGCCTCAATAGATCTTCTGTGGTAAATAGAAGACCTAAAGCCGTCATCTTTCATCCATAGTATACCTAAAGAGGACTTTTGTATCCCGTCGAACATCTCAAGAGGTCTTCTGTGGTCAATAGAAGATCTCAGCGGGACTTCTGTTGTCTATACAAATCCTCAAGAGGTCTCCTGTCGTCTGAAGAAGACTTTAAGAGGTCTTCTGCGGTCTAAAGAATGCCTCAAGACGTCTTCTATTTTCTATTAAAGACTTCAATATGTTCTGTGTGGTTAATAGGGGACCTAAAGACGTTTTCTGTCATCCACAGAAGACATCAATAGGGCTTTTGTAGCCTTTTTGTAGACTTCAAGAGGTCTTCTGTAGTCTGTAGAAAGCCTAAAGAGGTCTTCATGGGTCTATACAAGTCTTCAAGAAGTCTCCTGTTGTTTATAGAGGACTTCAAGATGGTTATTTTGGCTCATCGAATATCTCAAGAGGTCATCTGTGGTCTATAGAAAGCCACAAGTGATCTTCCGTGGTCTATAGAAGGTCTCAACAGGTATTTTGAGGTCCTCTGAGATCCTCTGTGATCCATAGAAGGTCTCAACGGGTCTTCTGTTTTCTATAGCAGACCTCAAGAGGTCTCCTGTTGTCTAAAGAAGTCCTCAAGAAGACTTCCGTGGTCTATAGAAGGCTTCAAAAGGTCTTCTGTGGTCTGCACAAGTCCTCAAGAGGTCTTCTATGGTTTACAAAAGGCCTCAAGAGGTCTTTTATGGTCAAAAAAGGCCTCAGTAGGTTTTCTGTGGTCTACATAAAGTCTCAAGAGGTCTTCTGTAGTATATGGAAGACTTCAGGAGGTCTTCTGTGGTGTGATCTAAAGAAAGCCTCAAGAGGTCTTTTGTGGTAAGTAGAAGATCTAAAGGCGACTTCTGTCATCCATAGAAGACCTCAAAAGAAGAGGTCACCTGGTGTCTAAAGAAGTTCCTTGTGGTCTATAAAAGACCTCAAGAGGTCTTCTGTGGTGTGTAGAAAGCCTCAAGAGGTTATGGTCAAAAAAGGCCTCAGGAATCTTCTGTGGTCTACAGAAAGTCTCAGGAGGTCTTCTGTAGTATATGGAAGACCTCAGGAGGTCTTCTGTGGTTTATGAAAGGCATCAAGATGTCTTCTGTGGTCTATAGAAGGCCTCAAGAAGTCTTCAGTGATCTACAGAAGACCTCAGGAGGTCTCCTATTGTCTAAAGAAGATCTAAAGAGGTCTTTTGTGGTAAATAGGAGATCTAAAGGCGTCTTCTGTCATCCATAGAAGACCTCAAAAGGGCTTGTGTGGTTAATAGAAGGCTTCAAGAGATATTTTGTGGTCTACAGAAGGTCTCAAGAGGTCACCTGGTGTCTAAAGAAGACTCTGAGAGTTCCCTTGTGGTCTATAAAAGACCTCAAGAGGTCTTCTGTGGTCTATAGAAAGTCTCAAGAGGTTTTCTGTGGTCTATAGAAGGCCGCAAAAGATCTTCTGGGTCTATAGAAGGCCACAACTGATCTTCTGTGGTCTATAGAAGGTCTTAGGAGGTATTTTGAGGTCAATGCAAGGCCTGAGGAGATCCTCTGTGATCTATAGAAGGTTTCAACGGGTCTTCTGTTTTCTATAGCTGACCTCAAGAGGTCTCCTGTTGTCTAAAGAAGACCTCAAAAAGTCTTCCGTGGTCTATAGAAGGCCTCAAGAGATCTTCTGTGGTCTGCAAAAGTCCTCAAGAAGTCTTCTATGGTCTACAAAAGGCTTCAAGAGGTCTTTTATGGTCTAAAAAAGGCCTCAGGAGGTGTTCTGTAGTGTATGGAAGACCTCGAGAGGTTTTCTGTGGTGTACAGAAGGCCTCAAGAGGTCTTGTGTGGTTTATAGAAGGCCACAAGAGGTCTTCTGTGGTCTATAGAAGGCCTCAAGAAGTCTTCTGTGATCTACAGAAGACCTCAGGAGGTCTCCTGTTGTCTAAAGAAGACCTCAAGAGGTCTTCTGTGGTCTATAGAAAGCCTCAAGTGGTCTTATGTCGGCTATAGAAGACTTCAAGAGGTCTTCTGTGGTTTATAGAAAGTCTCAAGGGGTTTCTGTGGCCTATAGAAGGCCGCAAAAGGACTTCTGGGTCTATAGAAGGCAACAAGTGATCTTCTGTGGTCTATAGAAGGCCGCCAAAGGACTTTTGGGTCTATAGAAGGCCAAAAGTGATCTTCTGTGGTCTATAGAAGGTCTCAGGAGGTATTTTGAGGTCTATGGAAGGCCTGAAGAGATCCTCTGTGGTCTATAGAAGGTCTCAACGGGTCTTCTGTTTCCTATAGCAGACCTCAACAAGTATTCCGTGGTCTATAGAAGGCCTCAAGAGGTCCTCTGTGGTGTGCAAAAGTCTTCAAGAGGTCTTATATGGTCTACAAAAGGCCTCAAGAGGTCTTTTATGGTCTAAAAAGGGCCTCAGGAGGTCTTCTGTGGTCTACAGAAAATCTCAGCAAGTCTTCTGTATTATATGGAAGACCTCCGGAGGTCTTGTGTAGTATATGGAAGACCTCAGGAGGTCTTCTGTGGTGTATAGAGGGCCTCAAGAGGTATTGTGTGGTTTATAGAAGGCCTCAAGAGGTCTTCTGTGGTCTATAGAAGGCCTCAAGAAGTCTTCCGTGGACTCAACGAGTCTTCTATTGCATATAGAAGACTTCGAGACGTTTTCTATGGTCTACAGAATGCCTAATGTTGTCTTTTGTTGTCTGCAGAAGGCCTCAAGAAGTCGACTATAGAAGACCTCAAGAAGTCTGCTGTTGTCTATAAAATGCCTCAAAAGGTCTCCTGTCGTCTATAAAGGATCTCAGGAGGTCTTTTGTGGTCAATGGAAAGCATAAACGGGTCTTCTGTTGTTTATAGAACAGCTCAAGATGTCCTCTACCTAAAGAAGACCTCTAGACGTCTTCTGCGGTCTATGGAACGTCTCCTCTTTTGTCTCTAGAAGGCATCAAAATTTCCTCTGTGGTCTATAGTAGGCCTCAAGGTTTTTTCTGTAGTCCAAAGAATACCTCATGCGGTCTTCTGTATTCTATCAAAGAGGTCTTCTGTGGTCTATAGAAGATCTCAAGAGGACTCTTGTCATCCAAAAAGGACTTCAAGAGGTTTTGTGTGGTCTATAGAAGGCCCCTAGAGGTCTTCTGTGGTCTATAGAAAGCCTAGGCAGGTTTTTTATTGTCTAAAGATGACCTCAAGAAGTCTCCTGTCTTTCATAAAGAACGTCAACAGGTCTTGTGTGATCTATAAAATGTAGCAAGAGGTCTTCTGTGGTCTATAGAAGGCCTACAGAGCTACTCTGTGGTCTGTAGAAGACCGCTGGAGGTATTCTTTTGTCTCAAGAGGTCGTCTATTTCCTATGGAAGACGTCAAGGAATCTTCTGTTGTCTGTAGAATATGCCGAGAGGTCTTCTGTTCCCCAAAGAAGAACTTTGCTGACCAATAAATTCTTCCATTTTCAACAAACAAACAAAAATCCCCCACTGTTCCACGCTTGTCATTACATTAATGCCATTGCTGCTTAGTGTGGATTGTGCCAAAATTATGGACTTGGTCTTTGCAATTTCAGATTAGTTTTGTGCCACGGCGAGAAAGGCGTGCAACGGGCGATGCAGTTAAAGGACGGAGCAGACGTGAAAAAGGTGATGAGAAGGCAGGGAATTTCTGGTCAATTGACAATTGTGTATGCGAACGCAGAGAAAGCGAGATCGACTATATTGGGGAGGAGGTGGAAAGCATGTTGAATTATTTTCACCGGTCTAATGAAATTTCATTCAATTTAAGATTTCGATACGACAACAACAATAAGAACAACTAAAGACATTGCAAACGACCAGCCATACGTAGCCATGCACCTTTAATTTCCCCCCAACATTATGTTGCGAAATTATACATTATCCTTAATATCCTTGAACTCACATGATAGAAGTGTAGCATTACAATGATGTAAAGGTTGTCAGAAGAATCTAAAAGAAGAAATGAGGAAGGGTGGGGGAGAATGATTTTGGGTTTCATTTTACCTCAAGTCAAAAATAGTTTTGTTTATTAGCTGTAACAGTGCATAGGGTAAACGCTCCTATTATCGGCCGGTTCCAGTATTCGGCCACATTTGTATATAAATACGAATAAATAAGAATACCGTTATTTATATAGTCAAATAAGATTACATTTACATAAAATATATTCCCTTCTCCATCTATGCAATTTTTCATGGTCCTGGGAACGGTATTTTAAGATTTATAGTCGTTTCTAACGGTACTGATTTGTCAACACGAGTTAAAGTGCATTTTTTAAGAAATTTGTTAGTTTATAAATAAAAGTAAAATAAGTAAAAAATCCTATTAATTCATATCTTGTTTTGAAATGAATGACTGCCATATTATATATTACTAAAACTAATAAGGCAGACGTGATAAATGTTTATAAAAAATGCGAATTCGTCGTATTTATGGTATGCCGACAATAGGAACAATAAAATCACAGTTGTTCCAATAGTCGGCATAGGTATGCCGACTATTAGAACATGCCAGTATTTACATGGTTCCTAACGTCGGCCACCAATAAAAATTCAATAGATATGTATTTTTTGTCTCGTAGTTTCAAAATAAGAGTGCGAGTGAAAATACTCGAAATAGAGTACGAGTTTATTCGTATAGTAAAATCGAGTGAAATATATTTTTTTGCCGTTTGTGTGTTTTTGCGTGTGTAGTAGCGCGCAGGTTTTAATATTCCTGTGGACTGAATGTGAAAAGAGCAAGTTGTGCGGAGGTTCAGAGGTGGCTATCCCGAAGTTCGAAGATCCAGAGGAGGCGGTCCAGAGAAGGTACTTCCGAAGTTCGGAGGAGGATGGTCGGAGGTTCAGAGGAGGTAGTTCCGAAGTTAGGAGGAGGACGGTAGGAGGTCCAGTGGAGGTAGTTCCAAAGTTCGAAGGTGGGTGGTCGGAGGTCCGAAGGAGGTAGTTCCGATGTTCGGAGGAGGGTGGTCGCAGGTCCAGACGAGGTAGTTCCGAAGTTCGGAGGAGGGTGGTTCCGAAGTTTGGAGGAGGGTGGTCAGATGTCCAGACGAGGTAATTCCGAAGTTCGGAGCAGGGTGGTCGGTGGTCCAGTGGAGGTAGTTCCGAAGTTCGGAGGAGGGTGGTCAGAGGTCCAGAGGAGGTAGTTTCGAAGTTCGGAGGAGGTTGGTCGGAGGTCCAGCGGAGGTCGTTCCGAAAGTTCAAGCTTTTAAGTGTATGTTGCACTACAACACTTCAAATCATGATATATCTTGCACAGAAATTAAGCACTGATATCTGGCTAACTCTTTGCAAAATATGATCTAAGTAGTTATTTTATTTTTCCTGTAATAACCTTTTTAAGTTGGGTAGTCAAATTTCCATTTCCAACTTAAAACGTGTTTTTCTCGAATCTTGATTTTTTGAGATTTGTCACTCTTCTAGTAAATGAGAGATATGGGGAAATAAATTTCAATTCAATAAATATAAATGTTAAAATGATTAATTTCTTGTTATATTTGTAAGGTGTATTAATGTAAATGAATTTGTCAGATTTATTTTTTTTTTTTTTTCATTTATTTATTAAAACAAATACATAATTGACTTAAAATTAGTAATTAAAGAGATGGTTGAAACAACCTTACATCTATATTACATTTGCTATTGAGTATGTTGTTTATTTTCAAATAGAAAAAGTAGACAAAATGGAGAAGGAAAACATATAAAAACCTTCAATAAAATATAAAATATATTTGTCAGATTTAAGTTTTATTAATTGATATAAATATATTTATGTAGGTTTTTAGTCGAAATAAATTCTTATTTTTTTAAGTTTCTTCTTTTTTCTACAACGGTAAAAGGGGTGCCGACTATTGGAACATCAGTGGCCGAACTTGGGAACATGTATGCCGACTATTAGAACATAGGGTGTTTTTTGGGAAAATGAAAATTGGCAGTACTTATTAAATAATTAATAAAAACAAGTTTATAAATTCTGAAACACAACCCTTTAGTGATGTGTAAAATTAAATATTTACAGTAAAATTATATACCCACAACCTGTGACACCACTTTAAAAATGAAAAAAAAGTTAAAGGGCCGACTATTGGTGCATTTACCCTATTTACTGAAGAGATTACAAGTCATAACCCCTCCCTGCCTTTTGTTTTTATTCGGCATTGCTGTCAGTGAGGGAATTCCTTTTGGAAATGTTTTAATTTTATACCCCCACGTTCTTTAGATAAACTAAACACGTGCACTTTTACTATTTTGTCAGCTAACAATTCATTCTCGAAGGACATCCACCCATCATGGAAAAATGCACACACACACACACTCACGTCTTGTGTCACTATGTGTGTTGTTGAGGGACAAACTTCATTGTTTTCCATTCTGCAAGCAAAAAACACATACACAACAACACACATATGTATGTGTTGCATGCATCATGTGTCGCCAAAGTCATGTCAAATTATCAAAAAGATAAACGGCAAGGACATCCATTTGCCATAATGAAATGTTACAACAATTCCTTAGTGACATTAGTTTCGTAACTTTTACTTGTGACGCATCCACACACAGATCCATCCATACATGCATGCCTGCTGCATGGTCTTGGCATTACCGTAAACATCAAGCGGAGAGGGTGTGTGTGTGGAAAAGGAAAGAGAGTTGTCAAAAATGACACATTGTTATTAATAATGAAAACTAGAGCTTAAAGGCGATTCACTTGTTTGTAAAACTGTCTGACATTTGATAATTACGTGAGTGAAATTAATAGCCTCAAAACTTTTAAGATATGTATGAATTTATATTTTGAGGAATGGGATTGGGATTTTGTGGCATGTTTTGGTTAGATTTTTGTGGGTTTTTTGGAATGCAATTCAAGAGCGAATTAATGAAGCAACATTTTAAATGAGAAGAGGTTTTTATTATAAAATATTTTCAAGAACTTATACAATTTTTTGGGAACATTAGAAAAACCAATATCCACTCTGCCTGTAGAAGACTGCTATTATCTATAGAAGACCTCAAGAGGTGGTCTATTGTCTATAGAAGACCTCAAACTGTTTTCTGTAGTCAAAGGAAGGCCTCAAGAGTCTTCAGTCTACTATCAAAGTTCTTAAGAGGTCTACTGTGGTTAATCGAAGCCCTTAAGAGAACTTTTGTTATCCACTAACGATCACAAGATCGCTTTTGTAGCCAATCGATCACCTCAAGAGGTCTAGTGTTGTCTGTAGAAGACCTCAAGAGATCTATTGCTGTCTATAAAAGACCTCAGGAGGTCTATGAACGACGTCAAGAGGTCTAATGTTGTATATATAAGACCTCAAGAGTTCTAATCTTATATATAGAAGACCTCAAGAGGTATCCCGTTGTCTGTAAAAGACCTCAAGTTGTCACCTGTTATCTTTAGAATTTTAAGAAGGTTTTCTGTTGTCCATAGAACACCTCCATAGGTCCTCTATTGTCCCTATAGACCTCAAAATATTTCCTGTAGTCGACCTAAGGGGTCAAAAGCCTTCAGTCTACAATCAAAGACCTCAAAAACTCGTCTGTAGTCTATCAAAAGGCTCAAGAATTTTTAGGCTACTATCAAAGACCACAAGAAGTCTTCTGTTGTCCGTATAAGGCTTTGAAAGGTTTTCTGTGGTCTATGGAAGTCCTTAAGAGAAGATCTCAAGAGGAATTTTGTTGCCCATCGAACACCTTAAGAGGTTTCTGCGATCAATAGAATGTTTCAAGAGGTCTCGTTTTGTCTATGGATGACCTCAAGAAGTCCCAAGTTGTCTACAGAAGACCTAAAGGACTTCAGGAGGTCTTCTGTCGTCTATAAAAGACCTCATGGATCACCAATTGTCTATAGAAGTTTCAAGAGGTCTCATGTTGTCTTATGAAGTCTCCAGTTGTCCTCAGAAGATCATAAGAAGTCTACTGTTGTCTATAAAAGACCTCAGAAGGTCTTCTGTCGTCTTTAGAAGACCTCAGGAGATCTTCTGTTGTCCATAGAAAACTTCAGAGAGCTACTTCAAGAGGTGTTGTGTTGTCAAGAGGTCTTCTGTTGTCTGTCGAGGCCTCAAGAGGTCTTCTGTGGTCAATGGAAGTCTTACCGTGGTCTCCAGTTGTCTATAGAAGACCTCAAGAAGTTGCCTGTTGTCTAGGACCTTAGGAGGTTTTTTGTCCACAATAAAAGTCATCATGACTTTTTTTGTTTCAAAAGTGCCTTTGCAGCCAATCGAACACTTTAAGAGGTGTTCATTCCTCTATAGAAGACCTCAAGAGGCCTTCTGTTGTCTGTCGATGCCTCAAGAGGTCTTCTGTGGTCAATGGAAGTCCTACCGAAGTCCCTAGTGTCTATAGAAGACCTCAAGAAGTTGCCTATCGTCCATAAAAGACCTCAAGAGCTTTTCTGTCGTCCATCGAAAAGGTTCTTTTTTATACCGAAGACCGCCAGTGGTCTCCTGCTATCTATAGAAGACCACAACACCTCTTCTGTCGTCCATCGAGGACCTCAAAAGGTTTCTCTCGTATATAAAATGTTCTGCTGTCCAACAAAAACTTCAAAAAGTGTTTATCGTCTACAGAAGAATTCAAGAGGTCTTCTGTCGCCTGAGGACGACCTCAAGAGCTCTTCTGTCGTCTATAGAAGACCTCAAGAGGTCTTCTGTCGCCTATAGACGATCCCAATAGACCTTCTGTCGCCTATAGAAGAATTCAAGAGATCTTTTGTCGCCAATAGAAGACTTCAGTAGGTCCTATGTGGTCTATAGAAGACTACAGGAGGTCTTATGGGGTCTATTGTACACCTCTAGAGGTCTAAAAAAGCCTATCGAAGACTACTTTTCTTTGTAGGAGACCTCAAGAGGTCTTCTGTCGACCTTCGAATACCTCAAAACGGTTTAGTAGTCTGTAGAATGCCACAAACGCCTAGCCCATGGAACACCTCAGGAGTTCTTCTGTCTATAGAAGACTTAAATATCTTTAGTCTATCATCAAGACATCATGAGGTCGCCCATCTATGGAAGACCTGAAGACATCTTCAGACAATAGATAACCTCAAAAGGTCTTCTGTTGCCTATAGAAGACCTCAAGAGTTTTTCTGTCGCCAATAGAAGACCTCAAGAGGTCTTCTGTCGCCTATAGAAGACCTCATGAGGTCTTCTGTCGCCTATAGAAGACCTCAAGAGGTCTTCTGTCGCCTATAGTAGACCTCAAGAGGTCTTCTGTCGTCCATAGAAGAACTCAAGAGGTCAAGAGGTCTCTGTCGCCTATAAAAGACCTCAAGAGGTCTTCTGTCGCCTATAGAAGACCTCAAAAGGTCTTCTGTCGCCTAAAGAAGACCTCAAGAGGTCTTCTGTCGCCTAAAGAAGACCTCAAGAGGTCTGCTGTCGCCAATAGAAGACCTCAAGAGGTCTTCTGTCGCCTATAGAAGACCTCAAGAAGTCTTCTGTCGCCTATAGAAGACCTTAGGAGGTCTTCTGTCGCCCATAGAAGAACTCAAGAACTATAGTGGACCTCACGAGGTCTCCTGTCGGCAATAGAAGACCTCAAGAAGTCTTCTGTCGGCTATAGAAGACCTCAAGAGGTCTTCTGTCGGCTATAGAAGACCTTAAGAGGTCTTCTGTCGGCTATAGGAGACCTCAAGAAGTCTTCTGTCGCCTGTAGAAGACCTCAAGAGGTCTTCTGTTGCCTTTAGAAGACATCAGGAGGTCTTCTGTCGCCGAAAGAGGACCTTAAGAGCTCTTCTGCCGACTATAGGAGACCTCAAGAAGTCTCCTGTCGGCAATAGAAGACCTCAAGAAGTCTTCTGTCGGCTATAGAAGACCTCAAGAGGTCATCTGTCGGCTATAGAAGACCTTAAGAGGTCTTCTGTCGGCTATAGGAGACCTCAAGAGGTCTTCTGTCGGCTATAGAAGACCTCAATAGGTCCTATGTGGTCTATAGAAGATCACAGGAGGTCTTCTGGGGTCTATTGTACACCTCTAGAGGTCTTCTGTAGTCTAAAATATGTCTCTCCAAGACTTATTTTCTTTGTTGCAGACCTCAAGAGGTCTTCTGCCGACCTTCGAATACCTCAAAATGGTTTAGTAGCCTATACTCGTAGAATGCGACAAAAGATTTTTTGTAGCCCATGGAACACCTCAGGACTTCTTCTGTCTATAGAAGACTTAAAGTTCTTCAGTCTATCATCAAGACATAATGAGATCGCCCATCTATAGAAGACCCGCCTATGGAAGTCCTCAAGAGGTCTTCTGTCGGCTATAGAAGACCTCAAGAGGTCCTCTGTCGCCTATAGAAGACATTAGGAAGTCTTCTGTCGCCCATAGTAGAACTCAAGATATATGGTGGACCTCAAGAGGTCTTCTGTCGCATGTGGAAGAACTCAAGAGGTCTTCTGTGGTTTTCTGTCGCCTATAGAAGACCTCAAGAACTCTTCTGTCGCCTATAGAAGACCTCAAGAGGTCTTCCGTCGCCTTTAGAAGACCTCAAGAGGTCTTCTGTCGCCTATAGAAGACCTCAATGTTCTCTCGTCTCTAGAAGACCGTAGAATGATTGCTCCCATCTTAGAAATACCTCAAGAGGTTTTTTCGTCTATAGAGGATCTCAAGATGGCTTTTGTCGTCTACAGAAGACCTCAAGAAGCCTCCTGTCGTCTACAGGAGACCTCAAGTTGTCTTCGATTGTCTATAGGACGCCTCAAGAAGTCTTCTTTCGATAACAGTAGAGCTCTAGAGGACTTATTGACTATAGAATACCTCTGGGGGACTTATATATATGAGACCACAATAAGTGTTTTGTGTATTATCGCAGTTTATTGCGTTCCTCCTGTAACAGCTCTGTCCTACAATACAAAAAGATAATTACATGTAACCATCATTTGCCAACTTCCCAAACTATTTTCATCTAATATGTCAATCTTTCAATATATCTTTTCCTTTTTCCCTTTATTATCTACTTGTTTTCTTTTCAAAGTTCCTTCGCATCATTACCGACTTTAAAGTTGTGTGTCAAATATAAAATTCTTTTTTTTCTCGTTGCCAAGAAAAAAAGGTAATTTCCGGCTTGTCTAGATATTTGATGTTTTGTATATTCATTAAAAGTTTCTGTTATAAATACACAAGCACACACACACACTTATATACACAAATAACACAGAAATGGAGAAAAAAAAAACTACGTCAATAAAACGCTAACATTCCTTTGCTGCTAATTTCAAACTACCTAAAAAAATGGATTTCGGTGCAAATAGTCAACAGCGTGCAAATGAAGGCATTCACCAGCAAACGGTAGTGCAACCAAAGCAATAGGCAGGCAGTCGGGCCAACTAGTCAGTCAGTCATCCAGCCAGCCACAAGTGGATGAAGTTGTGTTGTTTATTCGCTACTCAAACTACTTGCAATCCTCTGTGCCACTGCAGTAGTTATTCTTGTCGTTGTTATTTACTTGTGGTCCTTGCCAACAGAACAACCAACCAACCACTTGCTTTATAGTGTTTTGTGGTGCTATTTCTTTTTGTTGTTGGTCTTCCAGGTTGTTGTTGCTGCTGCTGCCAGTTGTTGAGTATCCTCTTATTAATAATTTTTAATTTCCTCCATGACTTCGAAACTTATTAAAAACTTCAAGTGGAACGATTTAATGCTAACTAAACTATTCTCATTCTTTTGCCGATGCAAGTCGTTGTCGTCGTTCATGTCATCGTCCTAGCCTTCCTAGTCCTTGTATGAAGTTTGGACACATTTCAGGTTTGTATGCAACGCTATTTTATGTGCGTTTTCTTTTTGTGCCAAAGCAAAAGTAAATAATAATAACTACGACTAGGACAACAACGGCCTCAACGACAAGAAAAAATTGCTACAACCTAGAGGGGAAAAATAACGAACAACAAAAACAACAAGGAAAATATGGGGATATAAACCATAAAGTAGACTGAAGTTTAGGAAACTAGGAAACGCAGAATAGGGACAGTGGGATAGGGAATAAGGAAAGTGCATTTTTAAACAAATTTTGAAGACCAAAAAAACGTTATAACATGGATTTTTAAACATTTTTTGAATACCAAAAGCCCAATAAACTTAGATAAAACTACAGCCAACAATTGACTATTTCATGTTCCATCCCACCGTGTCCATCCATAGCTTGTAAAAGTATAATTACTTCAACAATTACTTCTGTGTTTGTTCAAAAGTTGTTGTTGTTGTTTTTTATTCTTCTTCTTGTTGTTGTTGGTAGCATTATTATTATTATGACTACTTTACGTTTGTTGGTTACACAGGTAGCTTCTTTATGGTGGGCTATTACCGTAAACAACAACCATCACTAAATATTCTCCCGGAAAAAGTTAAGATGAACATTAACTAGAAGCAACGACACAAATAACAACGCTTGAAAGTTTCAGCAGCATCCTTCTCAGTAGAGGAATTTTTATTTCAAAGGAAATTTATTGACAATTTAAAATGGAACTGTAATTTAAATCCTATGACTTCGAGATTTAAAGTTATCATGGCTTAAGAATCACAAAGCACAGGATAACAGCATACCTGTTGAGACAGCAGAGCACTTCTGGTATACCTGTTGAGGCATCATACCTGTTGAGACAGAAGAACACTTCTGGTATACCTGTTGAGACAGCATACCTGTTGAGGCAGCATACCTGTTGAGACAGCAGAACACTTCTGTGGCCTTCTTAGCCAAAAAGAACTCCTCTTCTATAGACCACATTAGACCTCTTCTTGTCTTCTACAGACCACAGTATTATTCATGAGGGCTTCTACAGACGCAGAGCCCGACATAAGACCAATTGAGGTCATCAATAGACAGAAACGCACAGGATAACTCTTGATGTATACCTGTTGAGACAGCATACTTGTGGAGACAGCATTCCTGTTGTGACAGCAGAGCACTTCTGTGGCCTCTATAGCCAAAAACAACTCCTCTTCATGACGTCTTCTAAAGACCACATTAGACCTCTTCATGCCTTCTATAGACCACAGTATTATTCATGAGGGCTTTTACAGACGCAAAAAACCGACAGAAAACCTCATGAGTCCCTTTAATTACTACAGAAGAGCTCTTGAGGAATTTCTCAGCCGAGAGAAACCGTCTTAAGGACAAAAGGAAAACACCCATATACGACAGAAGACCTCATAAAGTTTTCTATAGACGTCAATAGAAAAATTCTTAAGGTCATTTATAGACGGTAGAGGACCCTAGAGATCTTCTACAGACGAGAGAAGATCTCTTGAATTCGTCTATAGAAAGCACAGGCCTTTTGAGTTCTTCTATAGACGACATACCACCACTTGAGGTCTTCTATAGACGACAGAAAGCCTCTTGCGGTATTCTATTGACTACTATAGACTTCTTGAGGTCATCTTTAAACAACAGAAGACCTTTTGATGGCTTTTACAGGCAACACAAGACCTTTTGATATCATCAAAGACGACAAAGAGCCATTTGAGGTCTTCTATAGACGACAGAAGGCCTCTTGAGGTCTTCTATAGACAACAGAAGGTCTCTTGAGTTCTTTTATAGAAAATAGAATATTTCTAAAGTCCTCAATAGGCTACAGAAAAGCACGGAAGGTATTTTAATAGCAACATAAGATCTATTGAGATCGTCTTCTGAAGTCTTCTATAGGCAACAGGAGACCTCGTAAGGTCTCTTAAAAACAACTGAAGACTTCTTGAGGTCTTTTATGGGCAAAAGAAGATCTCTTGAAGTTTTCTAAGGCAACATAAGACCTCCTAAAGCCTTCCACAAGTAACAGAACATCCCATGATGACTTCGATGGACAACAGAAGACCTGTTGAGGTTTTCTATGGGCAACATAAGACCCATTGAGGTCTTTTATATCTAACAGAAGACCTTTTGAGGTATTTTATGGACAATAGAAGACCTCTTGAAGTCTTTATCAGACATCAGAAAACATCTTGTCGTCTATAGACGACAGATGACAACTTGATATTTTTAGAGACCAGAGAAGACATCTTGAGGACTTCTGTAGACAACAGAAGACCTCGTTGGGTCTTCTGTAGACGACAGAAGACTTCTTGAGATCTTCTGTAGACGCCAGAAGACTTATTAAAGTCTTCTATAAACGACATAAGATCTCTTGATGTCTTCTATAGACTTCAAGATCTCTTGAGTTCTTCTATAGAAAACAGAATGCTTTTAGGTCATCTATAGGCAACAGAAGAGCACTGACGGTATTTTAATAGCAACATAAGATCTCCTGAGATCATCTTCTGAAGTCTTCTATAGGGAACAGAAGAGGTTTCTTATAAACAACTGAAGACATCTTTAGGTCGTTTATGGGCAAAAGAAGACCTCCTGAAGTCTTCCACAAGTAACAGAACATCCCATGAGGACTTCGATGGTCAAAATAAGACCTCTTGAGATCTTTTATATCAAACAGAAGACCTTTTGAGGTCTTTTATGGGCAAAAGAAGACTTCTTGAGGTCTTCCATTTGCAAAAGAAGACCTCTTGAAGTCTTCTTTATGCATAAGAAGACATCTTGCGGTCTTCTATAGACAACAGATGACAACTTGATATTTTTTATAGACCAGAGAAGACATCTTAAGGTCTTCTGCAGACAACAGAACTCTTGGGTTCTTCTATAGACGCCAGAAGACCTCTTGAGGTCTTCTATAGACAACAGAAGACCTCTTGAAGTCTTCTATGGGCAACAGAAGACCTGTTGTGGTCTTCCATAGGCAACAGAAGATCCCTTGAGGGATCTTGAGGGATGGATTATAGAAGACCTCTTAGGTCTTCTATAGACGACAGAAGACCTCTTGAGGTCTTCTGTAGACAACAGAAGATCTCTTGTGGTCTTCTAGAGATAACAGAAGATCGCTTCGGCTACAATAGACAACAGAAGACCACTTAGGGTATTTTAATAGCAATTGATGTCTTCTACAGGCAGCACCAGACCTCTTGAGGTGTCTTATAAACAACTGAACACCAACAGAGGTCTTTTATGAGTTCTTTAATGGAAAAAAGAAGACCTCTTTAAATCTGCTATGGGCCGCAGAAGACCTCTTATAGCCTTCCGCGGCAACAAAAGATCCCATGAGGACTTCCATGGACAACAGAAAACCTATTGAGACCCTTTATGGGCAACATAAGGCCACCTGAGGTCTTTCATATACAACAGAATTCCTCTTGAGATCTTCTATGGCCAAAAAAAAAAACTATTTGAAGACTTCTATAGGTATCAGAAAACAACCTGTGGTGGTCTATAGACGACAGAAGACCTCTTGGGGACTTCTGTAGACTAAATATGACCTCTTTAAGTATTCCAAAGACGACAGAAGACTTCGTGAGGTCTTCTACAGACGACAGAAGACACCTTGAAATCTTTTATCGGCCAGAGAAGACATTTTGAGGTCTTCTATAGACAACAGAAGACCTCTTGAGATGTTCTATAGACGACAGGGGACCTTTCGAGGTCTTATATAGACGACAGGAGACCTTTCGAGGTCTTCTATAGAAGACACAAGACCTCTTTTGTCTTTTATAGACCACAGAAGACATCTCGAGGTCTACTAAAGATAACAGAAGGCCTCTTAATGTCTCTATGAACCACAGGAAACCTCTTGAAGCCTTATATAGATAACAATAGACCTTTCGAGCAGTTGAGAGCATCTGTGGGCGACAGAAATCCTCTTGAGATCTTTTCTGGGCAAGAGAAGACATTTTGAGATTTCTTATAGCAAATTAAGTCTTATTGAAATCTTCCATAGGCAACAGGAGACCTCTTAAGGTCTTTTATAGACAACTGAAGACTCTTGAGGCCTCTTATGGGCAAAAGTAGACCTCTTTTAGTCTTCTTTGGGCAAAAAAAGACCTTTTGAAGTCTTATATAGGCATCAGGAGACATCTTGTCGTCTTATATAGACAACAGATGTACATCTAATATAGACAACAGAAGACCTCTTGAAGTCTTCTATAGACGACTGAGGACTTCTTGAGGTCATCTATAGACGAAAGAAGACCTATAGAGGAACTGTAGAGGAACAGAACACGTCTTGAATTCTGCTCAGACGACAGGAGACATCTCGAAATCTTTCATAACCACAGAAGACATCTTGAGGTTTTAAGAAGAGAAGACCTCTTAAGGCCTACTATAGTCAACAGAAAACCTCTTTAGGTCTTATACAAACGATAGAAGCCCACTCGAGTGCGTCTATAGATGGCAGAAGTCTTCTATAGACGATAGAAGACTTTCTGAGGACTTATATAGGCAACAGAAGACCTCTTCAACCCTTCATAGGACAACAGAAGACCTCATGAGGATATCAATGGGCAACAGCAGACTTCTTGAGATCGACTTTGGACAACATAAGATTTCTTGAGGCTTTCTTTGGACATCAAGGACATCCTGAGGTTTTCTATAGACGACAGAAGACATCATGAGGTCTTTTTTAAACGACAGAACACCTCTTGAAGTCTTCTATAGGCAAGAGAAGACCCCTTGAAGTCTTCTATAGTCGACAGAAGACCCCTTGATGCTTTCAATAAACCACAGAAGACCCCTTGAGGTATTTTGTAGACCAAAAGGGAACTCTTAGAGTCTTCTTTAAACACCAGATGACCTCGAGAGGACCACAAAATATCTCTTGAGGCCTTCTATTAACCACAAAAGTCCTCTTGAGGCCTTCTATAGACAACAGAAGACCACATTAGGCATTCTGTAGACCACAGAAAACCTCTCGAAGTCTTCTATAGACAAAAAAAGACCTCTTTACGCCTTTAATAGACCACTGAATACCTCCTGAAATCTCATATAGTCCACAGAAGACCCCTTGAGGTTTTCTATAGACCACAACCTCGTGAGGTTTTTTATAGACCACAAGGGAACTCTTAGAGTCTTCTTTAGACACCAGATGACCTCTAGAGGCCTTTTGTAGACCACAAAATATCTCTTGAGGCCTTCTATTAACCACAAAAGTCCTCTTGAGGCCTTCTATAGACAACAGAAGACCACATTAGGCATTCTGTAGACCACAGAAAACTTCTCGAAGTCTTCTATAGACAACAAAAGACATCTTGACGCCTTCAATAGACCACTGAAGACCTCTTGAAATCTTATATAGTCCACAGAAGACCCCTTTATGTTTTCTATAGACCACAACCTCGTGAGGTTTTTTATAGACCACAAGGGGACACTTAGAGTCTTCTTTAGACACCAAATTACCTCTTGAGGCCTTCTGTAGACCACAAAATATCTCTTGAAGCCTTCTATTAACCACAAAAGTCCTCTTGCGGCCTTCTATAGACAACAGAAGACCACATTAGGCATTCTGTAGCCCACAGAAAACCTCTCGAAGTATTCTATAGACAACAAAAGACCTCTTGACGCCATATAGAGAACACGGAAGACCTCTTGAAATCGTATATAATCCACAGAAGACCCCTTGAGGTTTTCTATAGACCACAACCTCGTGAGGTTTTTTATAGACCACAAGGGAACTCTTAGAGTCTTCTTTAGACACCAAATGACCTCTTGAAGCCTTCTCTAGGCCTCAAAATATCTCTTGAAGCCTTCTATTAACCACATAAGACCTCTTGAGGCCTTCTATAGACCTCAGAAAACTTCTTGAGACCTTCTATAGACCATCATCTAATAGCAACAGAAGTCCAGTTGAAGTCTTTTGTCGGCTACAGGAGAACTCCTGAGGTCTTCTATAGAAAACAAAAGACCTCGTGAAGTCTTTCATAGGCGACAGAAGACCTCGCAAGGATTTCTTTGGGCAACAGAAGACCTCTTGAGGTCATTTGGGGGTAAACGAAGAGTTTCTGAGGTATTCTATGGTCAGCAGAGGCTATCTGTTCACGACAGAAGAACTCTTGAGGTTATTTATTTAGATAGGCAACAGTAGACCTCTTAAAGTCTTCTATAGACATCGGAAGACCTCTTGAGGTCATTTCGGGGTAAACGAAAAGTTTCTGAGGTCTTCTATGGTCAGCAGAGGCTATCTGTACACGATAGAAGAACTCTTGAGGTTGTTTATTTAGATAG
Source organism: Musca autumnalis (assembly GCF_047663935.1). Lineage (NCBI taxonomy): Eukaryota > Metazoa > Arthropoda > Insecta > Diptera > Muscidae > Musca > Musca autumnalis. The sequence goes on along the minus strand of NW_027411656.1, from coordinate 166,326 downwards.
GCAACATGAGACCTCTTAAAGTCTTCTACATATAGACTTTCGGAGACCTATTGAGGTCTTCTATAGGCAATGGGACACCTGTTAACTTATACTATAGGCAACGTAAGACATTGTTATGTCGTCTGTATGCAACATAAGACCTCTTGAGGTCTTCTATAGGCAAGAGAAGATCTACTAATTCTTCTATAGTCTATAGAAGACTACTTGAGGTCTATTATAGACAACGGAAGACACTTGGATTCTTCTACAGACAAGAGAAGATCTATTGAAGTCTTTTGAATTTGATAGAAGACATCTTGAGGTAGACGTCTTGAGGCCTCCTACAGATGACAGAAGACCTTTTTTGTGTTTTCTATAGGACACAGAAGGCCTTTTTGGGGTCTTCAATATACCATTTTGGTTTTTCTATAGACGAGAGAAGATCTCATAAGTTCTTCTCTAGGCTACCAAAGGGCTATAGAGGTATTCCTAGCCGGCAAAACCTCTTGAGGCTTTCTAAAGACGATAGAAGACCTTGTGAAGTCTTCTACAGACGACAGAAGGCCTCCTGAGGTCTTGTGTATAGAAGTACTCCGGAGGCTTTCTGTAGACTGCAGAAATCTTGAAATCTTCTCCTGATAGAAGACCTCTTGAAATGAGGGGCCTTCTTTAGACGATAAAAGACTCCTTGGAATCTTACATAGATGACAGGAGACACCTTAAAGACTCTAAAGAAGATTATCTGAAGTCTTCTGTAGATAAATAGAACAATTTGAGATCTTCTACAGAAGTCTTCTTTAGACAAGAGAATACACCAGAAGACCTTTAAGGATTTCTATAGACGACATAATTGCTGTCGGGGCCTTCTTTAGACGATAGGAGACCTCGTGAAATCTTACATAGACGACAGGAGACACCTTATAGTCTCTATAGAAGATTTTCTGAAGTCTACTGTAGATAAATAGATTAATTTTCGATCTTTTACAGAAGTCTTCTTTAGACAAGAGAATACCTACTGATATCTTCTATAGGTGATACTCTTGAGGTCCTTCATAGACGAACTGCTTTGAATCATGTCAACAGTATTTTTAGAACTTTACAATGAACTGTGACACTTTCGGATACCATGAGCATACTGCTAAATTTGACCCCGATGATATTGGATAGTTGGCTGATAAAATAGGCCTGTATTCAGCTATCTACTTTCGCCCTTCGGCGTGAGAGAGTTCGAATGTTTTAGAATGGATTTCAACGAACAGGAGAAATTTGGTGGAGGAAAACCAAAGTAATATTCTAGAAGACAAGCAACAATCAATGACGAAATATTATGTGGCATGCAGTGGAATATTGGATAAATGTTTCCAAAATTGTAAGTATGCACAAACTTATAAATGTTTTAATATTTTCTTTTTAAATTTTCCTTGTCTGTCAACAATATATAAACACATAGTATTTATTTAAAATCCAACGGCTCAACGAATATGATTGACAGTATAATAGCCGCTTATAGACAGTATATGCTAGCAATTAGCTATTCAGCACCCGCAGAACCGTACCTTACATCCATTTTATACTGAAACCCTTTTGTCTGCAATGTGAAAAAATTATACATTTTAAAATGTCCCTCGAAGGGTGGTAGTTACTATGTGACCCCTTTTCATTCCCTTACCCGACTAGATTTTTTTTTTTAGAATGCTAACAACTTTTCCATTCCCTTCGCGGTTGTTATTGCCATGTTATAATTGTTACTATGTTGTTGTGTTGTTGCCAGTTACGCTTTGTTGGCTATTTTATAGACAGAAAAGAAAATCTCCATGGATATGTTGTTAAGTTAATTAACAGCAATTGGCTGGCTTGTTGGCTGTTGTTGTTGTTGCTGCTGCTACTGCCACTTTGTCCGATATTAAATATGAAAAATAATTCTAATTGAAATCATTAGTAATGTTTTTTCTGTTTTTCGCTTGTTTTCCCTCTCTTGGCCATTTAGTTTGAATGGTGCCTTTTTTTCATTGTCTATGTGCGTCTGTTTGCTTGACCATTGAATAAATATTCAATTAAATTTTAATAAATGTGTGTAATTTGATGGCTAAATGTTTGATATCGAAATTACATTTTGGGCATCATTTAATTTGTATGAAAATTTGCAAAAGGAAAAAGGATGGGCAATATTTGGAGAACAGATTTAAATGTACTAAAGGGAGCATGCAAACATCACGATTATTAAATTTTTGTTTAAATTCACGATTATATATAAATTAACTTCAAAAAATCCACGATTACTTATATTTTTTAATCGACTATTATTGAAAAAATATTTTGTAGAAAACCGACGATTATTGAACAAATTTTTTTGTAAAAATCGACGATTATTGAAAAAATATTTTTTTTAAAAATCGACGATTATTGAAAATATATTTTTTTAAAAATCTACGATTTTTGAAAAAAATATTTTTTTAAAAAATCGACAATTATTTAAAAAATATTTTATTATTATTATTTTTAAAAAATCCACGATTATAGAAAAATATTTTTTTTTAAAAAATCCACGATTGTAAAGTATATTTTTTAAAAAATCCACGGTTATAGAAAAATATTTTTTTAAAAAATCCACGATTATAGAAAAATATTTTTTTAAAAAATCCACGATTATAGAAAAATATTTTTTAAAAATCCACGATTATTGAAAAATATTTTTTAAAAGATCCACGGTTATTCAAAATATAATTTTAAGAAATACACGCGGTGCGCCTTTGCTAATTTTAAATAAAGGGTGATTACACCTGGGAAGTTTTTGCGGATTCTGAAACTATAATGCTCATAGATGAGAAATATCAAGAAACAAAAAAAACGCCGGAGGGATTTTCTAATAATTCGCGATTTAAGTTCATATTTTTAGGGGTTCTTTAGGTTTTTGCTTGGAAAACGCGAGTCCTATGTAAATGGGCCTAAAAAAATTTTGTAGATGTGAAAATTCTCCAAAAGATTGACCTTTACGATATTTTCGTAGGTCTTACCGTTGTGGATATATAGAAGTTCAAACTGAGACAATGCACTGACTGGAACAATATGTGCTATGTCGGCGTAAGATTATTTTCGTGATAAGCCCTAGCCAAACCCACTTGAAATTCAGTTACGTAACTTTTTACACTTGCAATAATGGGTCACCATCCTAGAATTCAACTCGCCCTAACTCAAAGGTTCGACTCACGGCGGATCTGCCTTTCAGGGTTCTGTATGTCCTCACCAAAGGCTCCAAAATTAATTTTCCACCCCCCAGGTCACAATCATAATTTTTTTCGCTCACAGAAATGTATTCTCACAAACGTTAAGAAACGGATCAAAAATACGGTTTTCTTGTTCCAGCACCAAAGCCACTTAAAATGTCTAATGCATAGTAATCATATCTGATTGACAATTTTAATAGCTTTCTAATGATATACATATACGGTTAATCGGTTCATAAAAACCGGATAAAAATAAGGTTTTAATATCAGAATAACCGGTTCCATAATTCGGATATCCGGATCTTTATTCCAAAAAATAATGAAATTAACGTGCTCCAAAACAAGATGCAACTGTTTTAATGACTCCGAGAATTCTAGGTCATCAAAAGGTTACCAATAATATATTGAAATAAATAGATATGTATAGGGCTGTCTGAGCAAGATCCGGATAAAAGTAAAAAACGACCGCTTAAACAAGATTTTATCGATTTTATGTCTTTGGGAACCGTACCTAAAATCTTCCGAGCGACATTTTTGTAGAATATTTCGAAGCTGAAAAATGTCATCTTGTGCCACTTTTATTACGGTTCTTGAAATAAAGGACGTAAAGGACATTGAAGGAAGCGAGTTAGAAGGTCGAAATGTTCTACGAAAAAATCCTCATTTGATTTGACTGAAGACATGTCATCTTAAATATAAGCTTAAACAACAGCGAACAAAGATATAACGCTGATTCCAGATGGCTTTTAGGGTCTCCAGCAAAATATTCATCACGCCATATCGCGAAAGTTCGACTCACGGCGAATCTGTCCTTCGGTGTTCTGTATATACTCAGCAAGGGCTTGCATCTCCAATAGGAATTTTCCACCCCACAAAATTTCGGTTCACAGTGTTATTGAAAAAATATTTTTTAAAAAATCCAGGATTATTGAAAAATTATTTTTTAAAAATCCACGATTATTGAAAAAATATTTTTTTAAAAATCAACGATTGCTAAGAAATATTTTTTAAAAAATCCACGATTATTGAAAAAATATTTTTTAAAAATCAACGATTGCTAAGAAATATTTTTTAAAAAATCCACGATTATTGAAAAAATATTTTTTAAAAAATCCACGATTATTGAAAAAATATTTTTTTAAAAAATCCACGATTATTGAAAAAATATGTTTTTAAAAATCAACGATTGCTAAAAAATATTTTTTTAAAAAATCCACGATTATTGAAAAAATATTTTTTAAAAAATCAACGATTGCTAAAAAATATTTTTTAAAAAATCCACGATTATTGAACAAATATTTTTAAAAAATCCAGGGTTATTGGAAAAATATTTTTTAAAAAATCCACGATTATGGAAAAAATATGTTTTAAAAAATCCACGATTATGGAAAAAATATTTTTTAAAAAATCCACGACTATTAAAAAAATCCACAATTATTGAAAAAATATTTTTTAAAAAATCCACGATTATTAAAAAAATCCACAATTATTGAAAAAATATTTTTTAAAAAATCCACAATTATTGAAAAAATATTTTTTAAAAAATCCACAATTATTGAAAAAATATTTTTTAAAAAATCCACGATTATTGAAAAATATTTTTTAAAAAATCCACGATTATTGAAAAATATTTTTTAAAAAATCCACGATTATTGAAAAATATTTTTTAAAAAATCCACGATTATTGAAAAATATTTTTTAAAAAATCCACGATTATTGAAAAATATTTTTTAAAAAATCCACGATTATTGAAAAATATTTTTTAAAAAATCCACGATTATTGAAAAATATTTTTAAAAAATCAACGATTATTGAAAAATATATTTTTTAAATAATCCACGATTATTAAATTTTTTTTTTTTTAAAATCCACGATTTTTGAAATTTTTTTTTAAATCAAATATTGCTAAAAAATATTTTTTAAAAAATCAACGATAGCTAAAAAATATTTTTTAAAAAAGCCAAGATTATTGACAAAAAAGTTTTTAAAAAAGCCAAGATTATTGACAAAAAAGTTTTTAAAAAATCCACGATTATTGAAAAAATATTTTTTAAAAAATCCAAGATTATGGAAAAAATATTTTTTTTAAAATCCACGATTATTGAAAAAAATCCAAAATTATTGAAAAAATATTTTTTAAAAAATCCATGATTATTGAAAAATATTTTTTAAAAATCCATGATTATTGAAAAATTGTTTTTTACAAAATCCACGATTATAGAAAAATATATTTTTAAATAATTCACGATTATAGAAACATATATTTTTAAATAATCCACGATTATAGAAAAATATATTTTTAAATAATCCACGATTATTGAAAAATATATTTTTTAAACAATCCACGATTATTTATTTTTTTTTAAATAAACGATTGCTAAAAAATATTTTTTAAAAAATCCAAGATTATTGACAAAATAGTTTTTACAAAATCCAAGATTATTGAAAAAAATTTTTTTTAAAAAATCCACGATTATTGAAAACATATTTTTTAAAAAATCCACGATTATGGAAAAAATATTTTTTAAAAAATCCACGATTATTGAAAAAAATTCGCAATTATTGAAAAAATATTTTTTAAAAAATCCACTATTATTGAAAAATATTTTTTAAAAATCTAAGACTATTGAAAAAATATTTTTAAAAAATCCACGATTATTGAAAAATATTTTTTAAAAAATCCACGATTATTGAAAAATATTTTTTAAAAAATCCACGATTATTGAAAAATATTTTTAAAAAATCCACGATTATTGAAAAATATATTTTTTAAATAATCCACGATTATTAAATTTTTTTTTTTTAAAATCCACGATTTTTGAAATTTTTTTTTAAATCAAATATTGCTAAAAAATATTTTTTAAAAAATCAACGATAGCTAAAAAATATTTTTTAAAAAAGCCAAGATTATTGACAAAAAAGTTTTTAAAAAAGCCAAGATTATTGACAAAAAAGTTTTTAAAAAATCCACGATTATTGAAAAAATATTTTTTAAAAAATCCAAGATTATGGAAAAAATATTTTTTTTAAAATCCACGATTATTGAAAAAAATCCAAAATTATTGAAAAAATATTTTTTAAAAAATCCATGATTATTGAAAAATATTTTTTAAAAATCCATGATTATTGAAAAATTGTTTTTTACAAAATCCACGATTATAGAAAAATATATTTTTAAATAATTCACGATTATAGAAACATATATTTTTAAATAATCCACGATTATAGAAAAATATATTTTTAAATAATCCACGATTATTGAAAAATATATTTTTTAAACAATCCACGATTATTTATTTTTTTTTAAATAAACGATTGCTAAAAAATATTTTTTAAAAAATCCAAGATTATTGACAAAATAGTTTTTACAAAATCCAAGATTATTGAAAAAAATTTTTTTTAAAAAATCCACGATTATTGAAAACATATTTTTTAAAAAATCCACGATTATGGAAAAAATATTTTTTAAAAAATCCACGATTATTGAAAAAAATTCGCAATTATTGAAAAAATATTTTTTAAAAAATCCACTATTATTGAAAAATATTTTTTAAAAATCTAAGACTATTGAAAAAATATTTTTAAAAACTCCACGATTATTGAAAAAATATTTCTTTAAATATCCGCGATTATTGAAAAAAATTATTTTGAAAAAATCCAAGATTATTGAAAAAAATATTTTTTTTTACAAGAGAAGGTTTACCTTAGAAATGTTAAATATAATAAATATTCCAAACGAAAAAAGAATGAATTTTAAGACTGATACGGACCATTGTGCACACATTTATAGAAACTTAGTTCATAAACATAAACGGACAAAAGCTTAGTTTAGCATAGACGGTGTAAGAAACCTGTTGCTTTTCTCAGTAAAGTAAGAATTTTTCGTGTTAGTACGATTTTCCATTTGTTAATATGTGTTATTTTTAGTATTTCCCTGAAGATGACTGCAGATTGCAGCCGAAATATTGGAAAATAAAGAAAATAATAAAATATACCAATTCTTTTATTGACCTAAAGCCGAAATAAACCAAACAAAGGAAAAATATTTTTTTTTAAAATCAGAGATTATAGATTTTTTTTTAAATCCACGATTATTGAAAAAAATATTTTTTTTTAAATCCAAGATTATAGAATTTTTGTTTTAAAATCCACGATTATTGAACAAATGTTTTTTTTTTGTTTTAATCCACGATCATTGAAAAAAAATCCGCGATTATTGAAAAAAATATTTTTTTAAAAAAATCACGATTACACTGTGCTAAAAATTTTTACTAAAAAAATATTCAAGCGTTCTGTTGTCAAAATTCTATCGTTTTGATGTCCATGGATAACGAAAATAGGTTTGGTTCCTTTGGGTCACTTCGTTTTTTTGTTTTATAACGGTAAATGTAGTGAAAAACGGGTTTCTAAGATTTTCAATTTTAAACGTGCATAACTTTTACTTTTCACAACGGATTTCTACCGGCTTTCGTTTCTCTCGAACAAGCTATTAAGTTTTGAAATCGTTTAATAAATGCCTAAGTTACAGTGTTTGAAGTGCGAAAAAATCGCACCAAAAAACGGGAAAATTATTTTCCTGACTGCTTAGTTGTTATTTATTTTCACCAAATAGGTAATTAAGATAGTTTGAGATATGAAGCTGAAATTTTGGAAAAATGTATCTTTTGTTTTGAAGTTTGAAGATGGATGACATCGGTCCACGTTTTGGAATAGCCTCCATATAACGGTACCGCCCAATTTGGCTTTAATTTGGCATTTATGGCCCATGGCCCGAAGTGGCCAAGAAACTTCTCCACCAGAATATATGGACATAGGTCTACGTTTTTAGTTCCCATATAAAGGTACCCCCAAATAACAGATATTTTGAAGTTGTTAGCTACATTTTCGGACCAAATAAACAACTATTTGACATTTAAGGTTCAATGTGGCCCAGAAACTTCTCCACCAAAAGTTATGGACATAGGTCCATGTTTTGTTATAGCCCCCATATAACGGTGCATTCCGATTTCAGGTTTTTGACGTTTATAACTACGTTTTCCGACCGAATTATCTATAATTCGGCACTTGGGATTCTCCATGATCAAGAAACGTCTCCATGGGTCCACGTTTTGTTCAAAAAACGTCGAAATACCTGAAATCGGTCGGTACCGTTCTATGGGGGCTCGAACCAAACGTGGACCTATGACCATAATTTTTGGTGTAGAAGTTCCTTGATCACTGAAAACCCCAAATGCCAAATTACAGAAAATTTGGTCCGAAAATGTAGCTAAAATCTTCAAGATACCTGAAATCGCGCGGTACCGTTATATGGGTGCTATACGTGGACCGATAAAGTCCAATATTTTTTTTAAACCACGTTTATTGAACAAATAATTTTTAAAAAATCCACGATTATTGAAAAATATTTGCTTAAAAAATCCACGTTAAATAAAAAATATAAAATTTCTTTAAAAAATCCACGACTATTGGTGATGCTAATATTGTTAAGTTTTCCTCTTTCCTCTCCCGTCCTATTTTACAATACAAAGATTCTGTCTAGTAGTTAAAGTCCCCATGGATTTCAATCAAGATGTAAATGTCATCAAGAAGACAGGTTACAAGAAACCGTTTGTTTTTCTTCACTTGACAAAACACATTTTATTCCAAACTCCACTCTAACCTCTCCCTCTCTATCATCTTAAGTAAGAAAACTCTTGCAAAACTTCAACATTTGCCTTCACCTCAAATAGTTGTATAATTATCCAAAGTAATCAGCCCAAACTACAAAACAAAAATTACATAGAAGATGGTGTGACATTCGAAACATGAACCATGTGTCCACATTTAATCACATTCAATTACAGAGGAAAAGTCAGTCGTCGTATTTCAATTATACATAGTTCCCATAGATTTATAGCCATATTTGCAAGCAAAGACTGGAGGATGGCAGCACACTATTCATAACCACTACAACTTGAGGCATTTAACATGAATTGTATTAAGACCTAAGGAATGCATTGTAATGTCTGTCTCTCTAGATGACTGAGGGTAAGAAATAGTGGCTGCTGGTGGTGGTGTTGGTTAGTGTTAGTGATTCTTCAGACATTAGTTGCAAATCTTGTTTTCTGTGGTTACTCTATTACATTCATACATCAGTTTCTGTTTTCTCTATGCCATCATGATGACGATGACATCTCTAGTTGGCTGTGTTCTATGTCTATGTCAGACTACTGTAAAAGATGATTAATAGCTTTTAATATGGCAAATGTTATTATAATCACCAACAGTGTCCATACAATTATCGTCATCAACAACAGACATAGTAGAGGCAGGCAGCAACATCAGCCGCATGGCATGGTTCACATCTTCATACGCATCCTTGAAGATTATGTTGTATATGTCGTCCAATGAGTAGCAGAGTAGTCTGATGTTTATCATCAGCTTCTTTTCATATCAACAACACCATTCGTCATTACCGAGCGAGAGACACAGACCGAAAAGTCATCTTTAATGTCAGCGACACTATTGTCAACGACATCAACATTACTATCATAATCGTCCTGCCACTGCTAATCCTCATCCCGTTTGTCTTAACTGCTTTTGACATGGTTCATAGTTATCTGTTATTTTGACTTAGTAATTATTAAATGAATTATTTCCTTAGCAAAGGCTTTATATTGTTTTGTAGGATTAGTTTAGGTGGGGAATGACAAAAAATTCTCGGAGGCGGAGTGTGAGGAGTCAAAATATATAAGCGAAAATTTTATGAAGAAGTCAGCTCTAATACGAAACTTTTGCAATTGAAGGGAGTCTCTATAGACAAGCTAAAGAGAGTGTTTATAGACAGGATGAAGGTAAAGCTAAACGTTATCTTTAAAGACGAGCTAAAGGTGGTCTGTATAGACTCAAAGTCGTATTTATAGACGAGCTCAACGTCGTCTTTATAGACGAGCTAAAGGCTGTCTTTATATATGAGCTAAAGGTCGTTTTATAGACTATCAGAATGCAGTTTTTCCAGACGACTAGAGTCGCTGAAGGATGCCTTTATAGAGGACCAGAAGGGAGTTTTTTATAGACGACCAGAAGGAGCTAAAGGGAATCCCTATGGAAGTGCCGAAGGGAGCCTAACGGGTCAATAGACCCATTAGTCTTTATAGACGAACTGAATGGAGTCTTTTTAGACTACCTGAATAAAATCTTGATATACTACCTGATGTTAATCTACCTGTAGGCAGGAAGTCTTATAGAAGGGAGGCAATCTTTATAGATTACCTGAAAGGATACTTTATAGATAACCTTATAGATAGCCATTATAGACGGAGTGGAGGACTATTTATGACGAGTTCAAGGAACACTTTATATAATGAGATATTATAAAGAACCTGGACGGGTTTAATGGGGAAACCGGAAGAAGAGTACAGTACCAATAGGGAGTCTTTATATAACCGAAAGATTTTTAGACGAACAGACTACCTAGACTACCAATAGGTAGACTTTAGAGATTACCTGAAATGAGAATTTATGAACTATCTGAAAGGTACAGGAACGGTAGAGGAAGGGACTCCGTATATATCTTCTTAGACTGCCTGAATTAAATCTTGATAGAAGTTAGCCTTTAAAGACTACCTGTGGTCAGGTAGTCTTTATAGAAGGGAGTATTTATGATCTACCTGTAGGAAGTCTTTATAGACTACCTAAAACAGACTTTATAGATAACTTTATGTAGCTTTTATAGAAAGAGACTTTACAGATAACCTTTAGGTAGCTTTTATAAACGGACTGAAGGGCTATTTATGAAGAACATGGGCGGGTTTTAATGGGCAAACCGGTACAGTACCAATAGGGAGCCTTTATATAACCAAAAGGTTTTTAGATAAAAAACAACGTGCAGCTGAAGGGTAGGTGAAGGGAGTCCGTATAGATTATCTGAATCAAATATTGATAGACTACCTGTAAGTAGTATTTATAGACTACCTGTAAATAGTCTTTATAGACTACCTGAAAGTAGTCTTTATAGACTACCTGTACGAATTCTTTATAGACTACCTGTACGTAGTCTTTATAGAAGGGAATATTTATGACCTACCTGTATACAATATTTATAGATTACCTGAAAGGAGACTTTATATACATATAACCTTTAGGTAGCCTTTATAAACGGGCTGAAGGACTATTTATGACGAGCTCAAAGACCTCTTTATAGGTAGTGAAGTCTTATAAAGAACCTGGACGGGTTTAATGGAGAAACCGGAAGAAGAGTACAGTACCAATAGGGAGTCTTTATATAACCGAAAGATTTTTAGACGAACAGACTACCTAGACTACCAGTAGGTAGACTTTAGAGATTACCTGAAATGAGTCTTAATGACATACCTGAAAGAAGTCTTTACAGATTCATAGAAGGCAATCATTATAGACGAACGAAAGACATGTTTATGACGACCTCAGGGAAGTCTTTATAGATGCCAAGATTTAATAACGAACTTGGCGCTGAAGGGTAGGTGAAGGGTGTCCTAATGGGCAAGCAGAAGGGTTTCTTTATAGACGCCCATATTTTTAAAGGATCCAGATGGGTTTGAAGAGACAACCAAGAAGAATTCTTTATATACTATCTGCAGGGTGTCTTTATATGTGACCAATAAGGTGTTCTTAAAAACGAAGGAAATTACCTGAAGTTAGGCTTTACAGACTACCTGATGGTAGTCTTTATAGACTACCTGAAGATAGTCTTTAAAGACTACCTGAAGGGAGAATTTATAATCTACCTGTAGGAAGTCGTTAAATATTACTTGAAGAAAGACTTTATAGATTACGTACAGGGTAATGTTTATGTCTTTATAGATGATATAGATATAAAGAAGAAGGGAGAGGGCGACCATAAGGGCACCTTTATGACGCCCAGGCACCAGACTCCTAATAGGGGAGTTTTTATATACCACCCGAAGAGAATCGTAAATACCAATCAAGTAGTCTTTATAACGACCAGATTGATTTCTTACAGACGCAGCCTTTCCCTTAACCAAGGTGTCTTTATAGATGACAAAATGGGAATCTTTTAGAAGGATATATTGGTTGACCATTTCCTTAAAGGTGGTGTGATGTAATGAGAAAGCGCCGGACAAAGGAGACTCTATGCATTATAGTGGTCCACAAACTAGACAAGAGTTTGGTTGGAACATAAAATATATCTCCTACGAATTAAATTATATGGGTAAATGACCGTGGCGCAGCACGTCCGTCTTTCACTCAAAAGGTCTCCGGATCAATCCTTGACTAAAGCATCAAAATTTTCGGCGGTGGCCAATCCACTCAGTGTAATGCTTGCTTACATTTCCTGCGTATTTCAGCAATTGAAAAAAACTTCTCTACAAGTGGTGTAGGTCCCATATCATTGAGCCAGTATGAATCGGAACGCACGCAGATATAGAGAAGTCTCCCCTATCCCTTTAACATTGGAATGAGGCTAAAAGACTTTGCCGCGACCAAAAGATAGTAGTTAACTGTACCAGATCCAGAAAATTCGATATACTACAGAATTCTACGTGTTTGTAACCAGATCAGAGTCACAAGAAATTATGTTGTAATAGGTGCTATCTTGCTGCATCAACGGTTGTTATTCGATTGAACGTAGCGAAACAAAGACAACAGGCAACCGCAGCATACTACTTTCAAGGTATCCGTATAACGATCAGGATTTTCGTTCCGTTGACAAAGAGAAGAGTAGGACATATACAACAAAGCCACTGAGAACAGTATATGGAAGAAATTTATACTAGAAATTATATTTTCCTAAGGAGGATGACGAGGAATGAGGTTTGCATAAAATAATAATAATAATAATAACAATTACGCCATTTCTATTTGGGTGACGTAGTTAATAAAATATACCAAGGAACGGTCCTTACCGGCTTTAACATGGCAAAGTCCAGGATTTATCTTGGCCCCTCTCTCATCTCAAGTGGACACTGACCTACCCTTGGTGTCACATGGGGAATTGCCTTTAACACCCGCTAAAGGTAGTGACCTAACATGAGCCGCGCGTTCAGCCATAAGAACGTTAAAAAACTTGGGTTTGGGCGTCGGGTTAGCAACTCTCCCCTAGAAAATATCTGGTCTTTAGCTTCACCCCAATGAATGAAAGACTTGCTACAATACGGAAAAAATCAAAATTTTTCAACAATAGCTTTATCTGCGCTCATGCTCCATCCAAAGACAAGGACAAACATACCAAAGATATATTCTACGAGCGCCTAGAAGAAACATATGACCGTTGTCCTGCCCATGACATTAAATTTATTCTAGGGCATTTTAATGCCAAAATTGGAAAGGAAAATATCTTTGGCCCACAGTGAAATTCTCCACAGTGAAACATCTGACAGTGGCATGAGGCTGATAGACTTCGCAGCGGCAAAAAAACATGGTAGTTAGAAGTACCAGATTTAAGCATCTCGATATTCATAAGGGCACCTAGCTGTCTCCAGATCAAAGAACAATAAATCAAATTGATCACGATGTGATAGATGGAAGACATTCATCGAGCGTGCTGGATGTACGATCGTTTCGAGGAGCAAACATAGACTCGGACCACTACCCGTCGAAACGTTGCAAAAAAGCACGAACAGACACAATACGGAAGTTGAACATCGGTAAGCTGCAAACAAAACAGATAGCAAGAGCATATTCCACTCAAATGGCCCAATTGCTTAATGAAAGCACTCCTCGTCCTGATAACATATCAGTCAATGGGAAAATATTGCCCTTTTTTCCAAATTGATGGTATCCAATATTAACGAAAACAAAAAGATACAATAGATCCAATCCCAGAAGATGGTATTGAATGTATACCGCCAGGCCAAGATGAGGTAAAGACAGCAATAAACCGGTTGAACAATAATAAGGCAGCAGGAGCCAATGGCCTACCAGCGGAGCTGTTCAAATCCGGAAGCGACACGCTGATAAGGTGTATGCACCAGCTGGTTAGCACCATCTGCCAGGAAGAACGGGGACCCGACGATTGGAACATCCTATGTCCAGCCCACAAGAAGGGAGATAAGACTGTGTGCTCCAATTACAGGGGCATAAGTCTGATTCCTATTGCATATAAGATATTATCTGACATATTGCGTGAGCGGCTAAGGCCTACAATATAATTGTTCCACAAACATCCGGAAAGGAGACAAGGGAGACTTCTCTCATATCAGTTAGCAACATCTCGTCAAAGAAAAGTAACACTGTACAAAACACTGATACTGTCCGTGCTAATGTATGGTTCCCAAGCTTGGGTACTTGCGCGAGCAGATAAGGCAGTGCTTGGTGTGATCGAGAGAAAATTTCTTCGAAAAATCTCCTGGACAATCTGCGTTGACGGCGAATATCGACGTCGTATGAACAACGAGCTGTATCAACTATACAACGACATCAATATGGTTGAACGAATCGAGATGCAACAATTGCGATGGCTAGGCCATGTCAGATCTTGTTCGTTGGAGCGAACAAGTGAAATGAGACATACATACGTATCCCAGGTTGGGAAAATGCAGCAGCAAACAGTGAGGATTGTAGTTCTTTTCATAGTTCGGCTTATGGAAAAAATGTTCTGTAAAAACCCAACTAAGTAATTAAGTAAGCCTTTTTGATCAGAGCCGCAAGGACAACAAACAGGACCATTTTTTAAAACTGCACGAGAAGTCACCGTTAACTGCATTAGAGGGTAAAAATATTGAATTGTTGTACAAAAGGAGCTGGAGGTAGGGGACTATCATAATTCATCTCCGATACAGCCAAAGGTGTAAAATCAATTCAAGACATTCTAAGAATTTGTAACACATTCGTGATTACCTTTGAAGAGTACATACAATTTTTCTCTCATCTTTGCATATTACAGGGAAAAATACAATGGTGAAAACGTAACCCCGCATTTCTTGGCCCCCATAGTTATGTTTTTCATTTAAACGTAATTTGTCTAGCTAGGCGGCTGACTACACTAAATACAACTGACGTGGAGAAAACATAATTATGTAGCCATTTGATATGCGCAAGAAAGCGAAGAGACAAGACGCTATACATTTTATAAAAACGTTGTTTTTCTTTTTCGATTGCAATGCCATAATTTATTGGAGGATAAATGCCTGCGACGACTATGTTCTGGTATTTCTGCTGTTTATGTTTTATTCGAAACATTGTGTTGTCGATAAATGACTTTGAATGGGCTAAATGTTTTTTTTTTTTTTGCTCAATGTTTGCAAAGTTCTTTTCAGCTAGTTTGAGAGTTTTTGAAGCAATTAACCCTTCGTGGGACTTTTTTGCATGGAGATCAAAAGGGGTGGACAACTTCTTGGCTATTAATCATGAAAATTCAAGTTTGGGTTGTTTGTGTTTTCGGTAATCTATCAATCAAGAATCATTCGTGGTGACATCAGGGGAATTTGTTCTAGTTTTATAAATGTTTTAGCAGTGGATTAGAATAACAATAGCAAGGATTATAATGGATATTTGGGACTTTGCAACAGTGGGACCCTTTGTAAATAGTGGAAGTGGCTTAAACTAAACAAAAAAAAACGACCATTCTGTTAGAGAACACGTCAACCACTGTCGAATGGAACCGAATTTAGACCAAATTTTGACGTTTCTGACAGTATAGCTTGTTTGACTTGTCCAAAGATCTACTAGAATCCTATACCGATGCAAAAGGAGTAGTATTTTTCTACATAAAAGCTTTCAGAACAGAACTACATTTCAGAATTTTTTTTCCCTTCTAGATGTAATCCTGAGCCCGGCTGGGATTCGAACCTGGGCCGTCGCCAACTAACAGACAATGTTGCTGACGTCTCAGCGTTCTAAACCACAATCCACTTAAAAAATCTTTCGATGTGAAAGACATATATACAGTCTACGATGGAAAAAAAGCCATTGACTGTAATATGAATGCAACATTGAAAAAATTGATTTCTGGAATAGAAGGGGGACAAATGAGTCGTCTTTTGAAATAAAAAGCTTCAATTTGAACTTCACAAATGCAAAATTGCAATCTTGGATGTATAAATAGGAGCTCCAAATGGCGAAAATTGTCTAGCAACAACAACAACATCTAATATGCCTGATGATGTTAGCCTAGCCAGCTAACGAAACGATCGTCGCATAGTGGTTGATGTGTGTGTGTAGGACTTCGCTATATATCAATTTTTCAATGTAATCTCCTTAGGTCATAAAAAGCTCGATTAATTAAATTAATTAAATCTCACAAATAATGGCCTTCGCCCCTAAAAAGGCAAAAACTTAAAAAAAAGTAATCCAAAATGATTAGTTTTTTTTCCTTCCACTCTAATGGGTTAATTTGGTATCTCCTTTTTTGATCGCCAACGAAATTTACTCCACATCGTTCGCCGCGCCAGAATTATGTCCGACACCATGTTTATGCACCAGAACATTAATAAATTTCATTTATGACTTTAGAATGCAACAAGAAATTCATGCAAAAATATGGAATATGGCCATGGTAAAGTTATGCCGCCCAACTCCGCTGGCATTGTACTGTTGTTAATAGGAAACACGTGTGATATTTGCATTGGCTTCACGTTAAGTACTTTTGTGGCTAAATATTTTACACCATTTGAAAAATTGCAAATGGGTTTGGGTAAAGGGGACCTGAAAGAGAGGACAACTACACCTGTTGTCTGCATATTACAATATGGGGATTATCGAATTTTATTTGTCATCGTATCAATTCATATAATTAGAAGAAAGATTCGTATTTTAAAATTTTAAAATATTTACGAAATCAATAAAAGTCAAAAATTTTACGCCCGTTTTGGCCATCGTCATGAAATTTTTACAGATCCCTACAAAAATTTGTATCCAGTAGTCATTACGTAACCCATTACAAAGTAATGTAAACAAGCTTTTTTCCCATTACAAGTAATCTGAAAAGTAATGGGATACTTCTTAAAAAAATTGCAAGGCAAACCTACTTACTTTGCTCCTCACTAAGTAATGAGGACGGTGGCACAGTGAGTGTGTGTCTGACTATAAATCCTAGGGTTGTGTGTTCAACGCTCACTGTCGGCAGGCGAGTTTTTTTTTTAATTAAAAAATAACAGTTCGTGGTGCACATGTGTACTGCACATTTAAGTTCTTAAGCAACCCTTAATGTTCGTATGCGTGGCATAGTATGTAGTGTCTTTGGCTAGAAATCAGAGGGTTCGTGTGTTCAACTCGCACAGCAAGCGAAATAAAATAAAAGTAAAGAAGTGTGATAAAATTAAAAAAAATCTCTACATCAACTGTTCTAAAAATAGAATTTTTTTCAACTTACTTTTCAACTTCTAGTGGCCACAGAATAACTAGTTATTCTAGTGGTCATAAAATAACTACAAACTGAGTGCGACATGCCCTTGTAAAAATAATGGGGAAGAAAGGGGGTTTGCGAGTAATTACGGCTGCCAAAAATCCCTTACAAAACCCATGATTTTGGGAGGACTTTTTTTGCTGGGATGTAGTGGCCCTGATTAAAACTACATAATTGTTTCGTGGCGAAGTGCTTCATATGACAATGATCTGAAAGCAATTAAATTTTATGGACAAATAAATAAAATTACCTTTAGCAAATTATAGTAATAACGATCGTACCATATTGGTTGGATGTGTGTGGACTTCGCTAGATATCACTTTTTCATTAATTTAATTAAATACAAACTCAAACAAATAAATGACCTTCGTCCTAATAAGAAACTAATTAAATAAAAAATACACGACTTTGAAAAAATATTGAAAAAAAAAACACCAAGATTATTGAAGAATAATTTTAGAAAAATACACCATTATTAAAAAAATATTTAAAAAAATCCACGATTATTGTAATAATATTTTAAAGAAATCCACGATTATTGCAAAACCATTTTTAAAAATCCACAACTATTGTAAAAATTGTATTGTGTATTGTAAAAATTGTAAAAATATGTTTAAAAAATCCAGGATTATTGTTAAAATATTTTTAAAAAATCCACGATTATTGTAAAAATATTTTTAAGAAATCCACGATTATTGTAAAATATTTTTAAAAATCCACAATTATTGTAAAAATTTTAAAAATATGTTTAAAAATCCACAATTATTATAAAAATTGTAAAAATATGTTTAAAAATCCACAATTATTGTAAAAATTGTAAAAATATGTTTAAAAATCCACAATTATTGTAAAAATTGTAAAAATATGTTTAAAAATCCACAATTATTGTAAAAATATGTTTAAAATCCACAATTATTGTTAAAGTTGTAAAAATATGTTTAAAAATCCACAATTATTGTAAAAATTGTAAAAATATGTTTAAAAATCCACAATTATTGTAAAAATTGTAAAAATATGTTTAAAAATCCACAATTATTGCAAAAATATGTTTAAAAATCCACAATTATTGTAAAAATTGTAAAAATTTGTTTAAAAATCCACAATTATTGTAAAAATATGTTTAAAATCCACAATTATTGTAAAAATTTTTTTAAAAATCCACAATTATTGTAAAAATTGTAAAAATATGTTTAAAAATCCACAATTATTGTAAAAATTGTAAAAATATGTTTAAAAATCCACAATTATTGTAAAAATTGTAAAAATATGTTTAAAAATCCACAATTATTGTAAAAATATGTTTAAAATCCACAATTATTGTAAAAACTGTACAAATATGTTTAAAAATCCACAATTATTGTAAAAATATGTTTAAAGTCCACAATTATTGTAAAAACTGTACAAATATGTTTAAAAATCCACAATTATTGTAAAAATTGTAAAAATATGTTTAAAAATCCACAATTATTGTAAAAATATGTTTAAAATCCACAATTATTGTAGAAATATGTTTAAAAATCCACAATTATTGTAAAAATTGTAAAAATATGTTTAAATACCCACAATTATTGTAAAAATATGTTTAAAAATCCACAATTATTGTAAAAATATGTTTAAAATCCACAATTATTGTAAAAGTTGTAAAAATATGTTTAAAAATCCACAATTATTGTAAAAATATGTTTAAAAATCCACAATTATTGTAAAAATTGTAAAAATATGTTTAAAATCCACAATTATTGTAAAAATTGTAAAAATATGTTTAAAAATCTTCAATTATTGTAAAAATTGTAAAAATATGTTTAAAAATCCACAATTATTGTAAAAATTGTAAAAATATATTTAAAAATCCACAATTATTGTAAAAATTGTAAAAATATGTATAAAAATCCACAATTATTGTAGAAATATGTTTAAAAATCCACAATTATTGTAAAAATTGTAAAAATATGTTTAAAAATCCACAATTATTGTAAAAATTTTAAAAATATGTTTAAAACTCCACAATTTTTGTAAAAATTGTAAAAATATGTTTAAAAATCCACAATTATTGTAAAAAATTTAAAAATATGTTTAAAATCCACAATTATTGTAAAAATTGTAAAAATATGTTTAAAATCCACAATTATGGTAAAAATATGTTTAAAAATCCACAATTATTGTAAAAATATGTTTAAAAAATCCACAATTATTGTAAAACTTTTAAAAATATGTTTAAAAATCCACAATTATTGTAAAACTATGTTTAAAATCCACAATTATTGTAAAAGTTGTAAAAATATGTTTAAAAAATCCACAATTATTATAAAAATTGTAAAAAAATGTTTAAAAATCCACAATTATTGTAAAAAATTGTAAAAATATGTTTAGAAATCCACAATTATTGTAAAAATATGTTTAAAATCCACAATTATTGTAAAAGTTGTAAAAATATTTTTAAAAATCCACAATTATTGTAAAAATTGTAAAAATATGTTTAACAATCCGCAATTATTGTAAAAATTGTAAAAATATGTTTAAAAATCCACAATTATTGTAAAAATTGTAAAAATATATTTAAAACTCCAAAATTATTGTAAAAATTTTAAAAATATGTTTAAAAATCCACAATTATCGTAAAAATTGTAAAAATATATTTAAAAAATCCGCGATTATTGTACAAATATTTTTAAAAAATCCACGATTATTGTACAAATATTTTGAAAAAATCCACGATTATTCTATAAATACTTTTTAAAAAATCCACGATTATTCTAAAAATATTTTTTAAAAATCCCCGACTATTTTAAAAATAGTTTTCTAACAATCCAAGACCATTTTAAAAATAGGTTTCTAACAATCCACGATTATTCTAAAAATATTTAGAAAATCCAAGATAATTCTAAAAAAATTTTTTTAATCCATTATTATTTTAAAAATACTTTTTAAAAAATCCACGATTATTAAAAAATATTTTTTAAAAAAATCCACGATTATTCTAAAAAATATTTATTTTAAAAATTCAAGATTATTTTAAAAATACTTTTTAAAAAATCCACGAAATTAATTCAACCAGCAATCCTCGATAAGCAGGCATAGATTGTGACGGATTTTACCATCAGGATCAGCTCTATCGATGACAGTAAATCCTAGTTCGTCTGAAACTATCGGCCTTTTGGTGCTCTTCCAGGACTGCCACACGTATTGAGTTGTATCTCTGAGCCTTCGGGTTACATTCTTCCATTGACCTATCTCTATCCTCCACATGTGGCTTCTGTGGACATCAGGATGGAAGAGAGTTTATTAGGGCCAAGATTTCTCTTTGTCAGTAAATCCTAGTTCGTCTGAAACTATCAACCTTTTGGTGCTCCTCCAGGACTGCCACACGTGCAAAGATCTGGAAGATACCTTTTGGCTTTGGTTAGCTTATGAGACAGTGGTATCGTTTTGTCTCTCACTCTGTTTGTGGTAGGTAGAGAAAGAAGAGGTCGTAGAGTCATGTCTCGAGTTGTATCTCTGAGCCTTCGGGTGTCATTCTTCCATTGACCTATCTCTCTTGACTTTGAAACCACACATCCAGGTATATAGCCCGGTGTTGAGTCAGTCATTCCAGCCCGCTGCATCCTTGATTTCTTTTCGGGTTGATTCGTCACCTTTGACTTCACATCCTTTAACGTTGAGGGCTTTCCTACCGGTGTGTTAACATTGCCCCGCTTTGAAGAAGTTGTTTGGGTAATGAATCACATATTGCAAATTGAGCCGAGTTAACATCGCTCCAAATGTGGCCTTTTGGGACTATTGGGGTCGATGCAGATGTTGGGCCTAACTTGGCTTCTTGGATATTGGGATGAAAGAGAGCTTGTTAGGGTCAGGATTTATCTTTTATAGACGAGGGTGCCACCGTGGTGTAATGGTATGCACACCTGCCTTGCACGCTGAAGGTCGTGGGTTCGATTCCCCGGCAAGGCACCATCAAATTTTCAACGGTGGCAAAATACCCCTCAGTAATGTTGGCGACATTTCCTCAGTACTTCAGCCATGTAAAACTTCTCTACAATTGGTGTCGAAGGACACGCCGTTCGGACTCGGCGATAAATTGTAGGTCCCATATCATTGAGCTGATATGAATCGGCGTGCACTCATTGATATGAGAGAAGTCTCCCTTGTCCCGCCTGGGATGTTTGTGGAACAATTATAGACGATGGTATCTTCTTTCGGATTTGCTCAGCACCTTGAGATTACTACTGACAAAGCTGCACTCTCGCATCGAGATAGTCGAGGGATGCCGGCCGAGTAATTATCTATGATATGCCCTCTTCATTTTAACCAACTGATTAAAGACACGGATTGAAGTAGTTGGAGCATCCTCGGTCAATTCCTTGGTCGTGGCTCCTTCCTTGGGAGTGTCCGTCCACGAAGGCTAGTACCAACGGCTTCGGCCGATGGACAGTCCTTTTTACTGAGGCAGAGACCATTTTATCGACGACCACAATCTCTGGAAGGACTGTGGTCTCTAGTTCGCCCTTTGCAGAAACGGTACCTTGACTGAGACTCAGGGCCCCTGTTTGATCCAGAATGGCCAGTAATTGCCGACTTTGCTCATCCAGTTTTTTTATACCCTCCACCATAATATGGAGGGTATAATTAAATTTGTCATTTCGTTTGTAACACATCGAAATATTCATCGGAGTATATATATTCTTGATAGGGGTAAAATTCTAAGTCGATATAACCAAGTACGCCTGTCCGTCCGTCCGCCCGTCTGTTAATCAAGATGCAGCTCGCATTTTTTAAGGTAAAGCTTTGTAATTTGTTATAGAAGCTTCTGTTACTCCTTGGATGTTTGGTATTGCAAATGGGCTATATCGGTCCACGTTTTGATATAGCCCCCATAGAACGGTGCCACCCGATTTTCGGTATTTTTAAGGTTTTAGCTTAATTATCACACCGGAATGACTGAAATTTGGTACTTAGTCTTCCTTGGAGGTATAAAACTTTCCCCCAAAATTTTATAGGTATAAGTCCACGCCTTCATGTAGCACCCATAGAATAGTACCTCCCGATTTTCGGTATGTTGAAGGTTGTGGACTCAATATTCCACCGAAATGACTGAGATTAGGTATTTAGTCTTCGTTTGGGGTAAAAAAAACTTTCCATATGAATTTTGTCGGTATAGGTACACGTCTTTATATAGCCCCCATAGAATGTTACCTCCCGATTTTCGGTATTTTACATGTTGTGGCCTCAATATTCAGCCGAAATGGATGATATTTGGTATTTAAACTTTGTTGGTGGTATACAATTTTCCCTCAGAATTTTTTATGTATAGGTCCACGCCTTTATATAGCCCCCATAGAGCGGTACCTCCCGATTTTCGGAATTTGGAAGGTTGTGGCTTCAATATTCCCCCGAAATGGCTGAAATTTGATATATAGTCTTCGTTGGGGTATACAACTTTCCCTCAGAATTGTTTCTGTATAGGTCCACGTCTTCGTATAGCCCCTATAAAACTGTACTTCCCAATTTTCAGTATTTTGAAGGTTGTGGCCACAATAATCCACCCAAATGGCTGAAATTTGGTATTTATACCTCGTTGTTAGTATTCAACTTTCCCCTCTAAATTTGTCGGTTTAGGCTCACGCCTTCATATAGCCCCCATAGAACGGTACTTTCCGATTTTCGGTATTTTGAGGGTTGTAGCCACAATAACCCACCGAAATGGCTTACATTTGGTAATTTGTCCTCGTTGGGGGTATACAACTTTCCCCACTAAATTTGGCGGTAAAGGTCCTCGCCTTCATATAGCCCCCATAGGACGGTAGCTCCCGATTTCCGATATTTTGAATGTTGTGGCCTCAACATTCCACCGAAATTACTGAAATTTGGTAGTTGGTCTTCCTTTGGGATATAAAACTTTCCATATAAAATTTATCGGTATAGGTCTACGCAAGCAAATAGCCCCCAGAGAACGGTACCTCCCGATTTTCGCTATTTTAAAGGTTGTGGCTACAATAATCTACGGAAATTGCTGAAATTTGGTATTAAGTCTTTATTTGGGGTATAAAAATGTACATATGGAATTTTTCGGTATAGTTCCACACTTTCATATAGCCCCCATTAAACAGTACCTCCCGATGTTCAATATTTTTAAGGTTGTGCCGTCAATATTCCTCCGAAATGGCTGAAATTTGGTATTTTGTTTTCGTTGTGGGTATTCAACTTTCCCCTCTAAATTTGTCGGTATAGGTTCACGGCTTTATATAGCTCCCATAGAACGGTACCTCCCGATCTTCCGTTGTGCTCATAATAACCCACCGAAATGGCTGGCATTTGTTATTTCGTCTTCGTTGGTGGTATTCAACTTTCTACACTAAATTTGGCGGTAAAGGTCCACGCTTTCATATAGCCCCCATAGAACGGTACCTCCCGATTTCCGGTAATTTAAAGGTTGTGACCTCAATATTCCACCTAAATTACTGAAATTTGGTATTTGGTCTTCGTTGGTGGTATAAAACTTTCCTCCAGAAATTCGCCGTGGTTTTGTGTTCGGTCCACGTGGTTTTGTGTTCGGCTGGTGAAAGTTCCGTAGTGTCCGTGGTCTCCATAAGTAGCCACAGTGTGGTTAAGATGGGTATCTATTGATTAAAAAATAGTTTATCGTTTAAATTCAATCTTCTGTATTACAATTGGGATGTAGCTATGGCATTTGTGTAGAGTCGGCCGGTTCCGGTGTAAACTATTCGTCTGTGGCTATTCCTCACCTGAAGATTCGATAAATTAAGTACTTGCTAACGATTTGTAGATCATCGCGAACTTAATGATGAGTTGATGAGTATCGTGGGATCGATGTTTTTAGCATTCGGATGTAGATGATCGTGAACTAGTACTAGGGCTACAATCTACGAGTAGTCTCTACTGTACTCTACTGTTTCCAACATTTGTGCAGGATATGCATTGCCAACACACACATACACATTACAAAGTGTTGCTAAAAATACAACCCTAGCATTCACTGCGCTCCCATGGAGCCACACAACAACAAACGAAAACCGTGTAATGCTGAGAACGATCCCCTTTTATATCATCTGCCTTCTCGAAAAGTTGTTCATGTAATAATTTTTTGATTGTTAATGTCATATGTTGAACATGGTGTCATTAATGTTTGTCATTGGTGTCGCATTCGGTGATATGAATTATAGGTTTCAATGGCAAGTGTTTTCTTCTGTTCCACGACAAGTTGTGTTGCAGACATGTCGAACAGATCCAGCCAGCCAGCCAGGGGAGCCAGCCATTTCCTCATGTTCTTCTGTGGTGTCATGGCATGTTACAAATAATTCTACTAATGAGATATAATTTTTTGCAAGATCTTCGTGTCAATTCATTTCGAAATTTTACTAGGGAGTTGGAATTTTGCTGTGTGTTGGCAAAGTTCAGACCGACGACATAAGGCGGCATAAAATACAAAATCTTGACAATTTATTAGCATTTAAATGTCAGATTTTATGTTCGAATGCATATTTTAGATGTTAGTGTGTTGTTGAGAGTGTCTGTCGTCTTTACGATTGATCATTAGCCAAGCGGATGTAATTCTTTTGAAAAGAAGGCAGAAAATAATTAAAAGGAAATATTTGTGGTGTTCTTAGTGGAGATATATTGGGGACTGTTTTTTATAGTTGGTGGAACATGGATAGGGCGAATGTGATTTTAATGAAAAAAGGAAAGCAAAATATTGAAAATTCCTTAATATGACCGATGGATTTTATGTATAGGAGAACCATTCTATAGATTAAAGCCTCTGCAGTGCTGTACAGCAACAACAAGTTTAAGACATGAATATAAACTTTAAATCCAACATCCTACCCAGCCGCCCACAACATCCCTTCCTTCACATTATTTTCAAACTTCGTTTTCTTTATCCTTAGGCATTTGTTTTAAACCAATTAAAAAGGCCAAAATCATTTAATTTCAATTGTTGTGTGTTCATGTATATTCTTCATTTTCCATTCATCAATAATTCATTGTTCATCCATTTATTGTTTGGATTATTCATAAATATCCACTTAACACACAAAACACTTGACCAAACTGAACGACCAACGAACTACCCCCCTAAAAACGTACAACCGGAAGTAAGGAAAGAGTGTTAAAAGTCTCTTAATTAAATTCCAAAATTTCCATGTCAAAGTTTAACCACAATTTTTTGCTAAGACGCAACTTAAATCAAGTGCATACTTAGACGGTCAGTTGACCGTACCTAAAGTGACTGGTTCGAAAGGAGGTTTGAACGTCACAACAAAATTAGAATAATGAATGAATCATGCCTGTTTCAGCGGGAATGTTTCAATAGAAAACATAAATAAATTCCAAATCTAAATTAGTTTTAAAATATTAAATGTTGCTGGAGAAAATTTCTTTAAAAAATCCACGTTTTCCTGGCTGATGTTGCTGGAGAAATTTTGTTTAAAAAATCCAAGTTTTCTAGGCTGATGTTGCTGGAGAAAATTTCTTTAAAAAATCCACGTTTTCTAGGCTGATGTTGCTGGGGAAATTTCTTTAAAAAATCCACGTTTTCCAGGCTGATGTTGGTGGAGAAAATTTCATTAAAAAATCCACGTTTTCCAGGCTGATGTTGGTGGAGAAAATTTCATTAAAAAATCCACGTTTTCTAGGCTGATGTTGCTGGAGAAAATTTCATTAAAAAATCCACGTTTTCTAGGCTGATGTTGCTGGAGAAAATTTCTTTAAAAAATCCACGTTTTCTCGGCTGATGTTGCTGGAGAAGAATTCTTTAAAAAATCCACGTTTTCTAGGCTGATGTTGCTGGAGAAAATTTCTTTAAAAAATCCACGTTTTCTAGGCTGATGTTGCTGGAGAAAATTTCTTTAAAAAATCCACGTTTTCTAGGCTGATGTTGCTGGAGAAAATTTCTTTAAAAAATCCACGTTTTCTAGGCAGATGTTGCTGGAGAAAATTTCTTTAAAAAATCCACGTTTTCTAGGCAGATGTTGCTGGAGAAAATTTCTTTAAAAAATCCACGTTTTCTAGGCTGATGTTGCTGGAGAAAATTTCTTTAAAAAATCCTCGTTTTCTAGGCTGATGTTGCTGGAGAAAATTTCTTTAAAAAATCCTCGTTTTCTAGGCTGATGTTGCT
Source organism: Musca autumnalis (assembly GCF_047663935.1). NCBI lineage: Eukaryota > Metazoa > Arthropoda > Insecta > Diptera > Muscidae > Musca > Musca autumnalis. Next base: position 139,670 of record NW_027411656.1, on the reverse strand, counting down.
GGAGAAAATTTCTTTAAAAAAATCTACGTTTTCTAGGCTGATGTTGCTGGAGAAAATTTCTTTAAAAAATCCACGTTTTCTAGGCTGATGTTGCTGTAGAAAATTTCTTTAAAAAATCCACGTTTTCTAGGCTGATGTTGCTGGAGAAAATTTCTTTAAAAAATTCACGTTTTCTAGTCTGATGTTGTTGGAGAAAATTTCTTTAAAAAATCCACGTTTTCTAGGCTGATGTTTTTGGAGAAAAAAAATTTTGTTCTTGCTGGATTCTTTTAAAAATAATTATTTAAATTATAGTTTTAACGGTCATTCGTACGTTAACTTTAAAGCAAAATGTTCTTTTTGCTTTTTTTAAACAACTACCATTGCATTTTGCAGTCCTAGCTCACACACAAAAGCAAACATACAGATACATTTAAATTCACACTGAATATGTTAGTGTTTGTCTTTGGGGCACTGCTTAACATGCTACATATCGACATACATTCATACATACATATGTATGTATGGATGAATAAATAACGTTAACTATCACACAAACGACATATATTTACATCTCTACTATCACGTATTTACGTTGGTATTGTGAGATTCACAGGACTCGTTTTTTTCTGATACACATGTACACAATGTTTTGTTGTGTACGTGTTTTTGTATGGGTGTATGTTTGTGTTGTTGAGATTGTGATTTTAGTGTTGTAACACTTTTTGCTGTAGTAGTTTTGTTGTTTCGAAACTTTTGCTTTAGGTTGTATTGTTAACGTATTGTTTCATTGTTCCTCCTCTTCTTCCTCCTGTTATTCACTTCTTGCTGCGAACAATGGACAAGCCCCTTCAATGAATGTGACAATGCTACAAACCATTTAGAGAAACTGTCAAAGTTTATTTATACATATGAGAAATAGTGAGTCCTTATGTTTGTGTGCGTTTTGCACCAGCATACGTGTATAGTTTTTTTAGACTTGATTGTAGCCATGGTTGTCACCGCCATGTGTGTGGGTGTTTGTAGTCCGATTGTAATTTTTTTCGTTTATAGTTGTATTTGTGCTTTCGTGCGATGCATGCCTGCTTAGCTTGTATGTACTATTGTATTACAAACAGCACAACAAACACAACACCAACAGTAAAACACCGGCAGAAGGATATAAACAAAACACGAATACAAATACAAATAGTTAAATAAACTAAACAATATTGTTACAACTCGGGTTTTGTTGTTTCACTTATTGAACTCTATTACGCGCCGGGAAGGTTGGAAAAGTTGGGGGAATTTTGGAAAATTATTGAAAGTCTTAGTGGAAATTTGGAATGGAGGCAGAAGTACTATAAAGATGTATCTTGGAGAGTTGGACAAGGAATTCAAAAATCCACGCACTCGAAAATAATTTACTAAACATCCAATCCTTAAAAAATATTTCTAAAAAAGCCATGTGCTAAAAAAATTTTTGATTTGAAAAATATTTTTTTAAAAACCCACGTCCTTGAAATTTTTTTTTTTAAAAATCCACGTCCTTGAAAAATTTATTTTAAAAAATCCACGTCCTTGAAAATTGTCTTTAAAAAATCCACGTCTTTGAAAAATGTTTTTTTTACCAAAAACCACGGCCTTAAAAAAATATTTTTTAAAAAATCCACGTTCTTGAAAATTATCTTTAAAAAATCCACGTCTTTGAAAAATGTTTTTTTTTACCAAAAACTACGGCCTTAAAAAAATATTTTTACAAAAAACCACGTCCTTGAAAAATCATGTTTTTTAAATTTAATGACGTGGAAAAACATTTTTTAAAATACAGGTCCTTTAGAAAAAAAAAATTTTAAAAATCTGCATGTCCTTGAAAAATATTTGTTTAAAAATACTTTCAAAAATCAACGCCTTCAAAAAATATTTTTAAAATTGTACGACTTGAATTTTTTTAATTTAATGAGCCTCCTTAATATTTTTTTAAATGTACGTCCGTGAAAAAAATATTTTTAAATATGTACGTCCTTGAAAAATATTTTTTATCAATTATTTTAAAAATCCACAAATTGAAAAATACTTTTACAATTATTTGCAAAATTCCACGTCCTTGAAAAATATTTTTAAACAATCCACGTCCTTAAACTTTTTTAAATAGTCCACGTCGATGAAAAATATTTTTGAAAAAAAAAAAAAATTTATAAAAATCCCCGTCTTTGAAAGAGTATTTTCGAAAAATCCACGTCTTAGAAAAATATGTTTGAAAAAAAAATTAAAAAAAATCATCGTCTTTGAAAAAGTATTTCCGAAAAATCCACGTCCTTGGAAAATATTTTTAAAAAACCACATCCTTGAAAAATTTATTTTAAAAAACCACATCCTTGAAAATTTTATTTTAAAAAACCACATCCTTGAAAAATTTATTTTAAAAAACCACATCCTTGAAAAATTTATTTTAACAAATCCACGTCCTGGAACTTTTTTTTTAAATCCACGTTCTTGAAAATGGTTTTTAAAAAAACCAAGTCCTTACAAAAATATTACAAAAAACCACAGCCTTGAAAAAATACTTTTACAAAAATCCACGTCCTTGAAAACATTTTTTAAATAAACGTCCTTGAAAAGTATTTTAAAAAATACACGTGCTGAAAAAATTTAAAAAAAAAGTTCACGTCTTGAAAAAATATTTTTCAAAAAACCAGGTCTCTGAAAAAATATTTTTGAAAACAAGATTTTTAAAAAATCCTTGTCTTTGAAAGCATTATTTTAACAATTCTACTTCCTTAAAAACATATTTTAAAAATTCACGTTCTTTAAAAACGTTTTAAAAATCAACTTCCTAGAAAATATTTAAAAAAATTAACGTCTTTAAAAAAATATTAAAAAAATTCACGCCCTGGAATATATATTTTTAACAATCCACGTCCTTAAAAAAATATTTAAAAATTCGACGTCCTTGACAAAGTATTCAAAAAATGCACGTCCTTGAAAAAATATTTAAAAAAATCAACGTGTAGGAAAAAACATTTTTAAAAAATCCAGGTTCTTCAATTTTTTTTTTTTTTGAAAATATCCACGTCCTTGAAAATAGGAATTAACAAGTAAAAAGTCGTTAAGTTCGGCCGGGCCGAACTTTTTATACCCTCCACCATAAAATAGTGTTAATTAAAATGGAATAATTAGGGTCCTTTCACAATTTTAGGTGGAACAACTTTTCGACAATGGATAGACTCGTACTGCCTCCCACTATTGCTTAAATTACACTGTAAACAAAAATGTTGGGGCAGAGATAATTCCTTTTGGAGATGAAAGTCTGATGGCCCACAGGGTCTCTAACAACAATGTCATCACGGCGGATCTGTCCTTCGGGGTTCATAATATACTCACCAAGGCCTTTCTTCCCCAAGAGGAATTTTCCGTGCCCCAGACTTTCACCTCCATTTTGTTGCACAGTGTTATCAGATCTAATCTAAAAAAATGTGTTCACCTAGGTGAAAGGTACCACCTACAGGGCTATATCAAAGAGTCAACCTATCTTTAACTTTTTTGGCGGAAAAGTTTTATAGCTGCAGGGAACTTCAGGAGTCAAATTGAGGGTAGTTTCATCAAAACAATGTAGACCCTCAAAAATGGACCCATGTTGACGAATTTTAGTGAAGAAATTTCGTGACCACTGAAAATTCCCGAAAATCGGGAGGTACAGTTATATGGGGGGATATACCAAAACATGGACCTATATTGACGATTATTTTTGAATAGACAAAATTGTAGCCGAACAGCTAGTTCGGTTAAAAATTGCAGCTAAAATTCTCAAAATACCGAAAATCGGGAGATACCGTTATGCGGGGGGGCTATACCAAAACATGGACCTAGTTGACGATGTTTCGTTGAAGATGTTTTATGACCACTGAGAACTTCAAATGTCAAATTACAGCTATTTCGGTTAAAAATTGCAGCTAAAATTCTCAAAATACCGAAAATCGGGAGGTACTGTTATATGGGGGATATTCCAAAACATGGATCTATATTGACGATTATTTTTGAATAGACAAATTTTAGCTAAAATTCTCAAAATACCGAGCATTACAGCTAGTTCGGTTAAAAATTGCAGCTAAAATTCTGAAAATACCGAAAATCGGGAGGTACGGTTATATGGGGGCTATACCAAAACATGGACCTATGTTGACGATATTTGGTGGAGATGTTTCATGACCACTGAGAACCTCAAATGGGAAATTACAGCTAGTTCGGTTAAAAATTGTAGCTAAAATTCTCAAAATACCGAAAATCGGGAGGTACCGATATATGGGGCCTATACCAAAACATGGACCTATGTTAACGATGTTTCGTGAAGATGTTTCATGACCACTGAGAACCTCAAATGTCAAATTACAGCTAATTCGGTTAAAAATTGTAACTAAAATGCTCAAAATACCGAAAATCGGGAGGTACGGTTATAAGGGGGCCATACCAAAACATAGACCTATGTTGACGATGTTTAGTGGAGATGTTTCATGACTACTGAGAACCTCAAATGTCAAATTGCAGATAGTTCGGTCACAAATTGTGGCTAAAATTCTCGAAATACCGAAAATCGGGAGGTACCGTTATATGGGGGCTATACCAAAACATGGACCTATGTTGACGATGTTTGGTGGAGATATTATGCAACCACTGAGAACCTCAAATGGCAAATTACAGCTAGTTCGGTTAAAAATTGTAGCTAAAATTCTCAAAATACCGAAAATCGGGAGGTTCCGATATATGGGGGCTATACCAAAACATGGGCCTATGCCCATATCCTTTGGGATATAAGTTTGTTGATTACTGGGAACCCTAAGTGCCAAATTATAGCTAATTCGGTCTGCAAATGTGGCGAAGAACGTCAAAATACCTCACATCTGGAGGTACCGTTATATGGGGGCTATACCAAAGAGTGGACCGATATAGCCCATCTTCGAACTTGACCTGCCTATGGAAAAAAGACCCTCGGGTGCAAAATTTCAGCACTCTATCTCAATTATTGCGGACGCTAGAGTGATTACAACAGACGGACAGACGGACAGACAGACGGACAGACGGACAGACGGACATGGCTAGATCGTCTTAGAATTTTATCCTGATCAAGAATATATATACTTTATAGGGTCGCAAGTGATTAGTTCGATGTGTTACAAACAGAATGACAAACTTAATATACCCTCCATACTATGGTGGAGGGTATAAAAATTCTTGTCTTTGAAAAAATATATTAAAAAAATTCAGGTCTACGAAAAAAATATTTAAAAAAAATCCACGTCCTAAAAATATTTAAAAATATTCTAAAAAAATCCACGTCCTAAAAAATATTAAAAGAAATTTACGTCCTTGAAAAAATATTTAAAAAAATCTAAATCCAAAAAAAAAAAATATTTAAAAAATACACGTCCTTCAAAAAATAGTTAAAAAAATCCACGCCCTTCAAAAAATATTTAAAAAAAATCCACGTGCTGGAAAGATATTCTTAAAAATTTCCACGGTCTTAAAAATATTTGAAAATAGGAATTAAAAAAATTACAACTTTACAACTTTCAAAGATCCACGTCGTTGAAAAAATATTTTTGAAAAATCCACGTCCTTGAAAAAAGATTTTTATAAAATCCATGTTTTTGAAAGTATAATTCTAACAACTCTAAGTCCTTGAAAACATATTTTTAAAAAATTCAAGTTCTTTAAAAAGTTTAAAAAAGATCAACTTCCTAAAAAAATATTTAAGAAAAATCCACGTCTTTGAAAAAAATATTTAAAAAAATCCTCGTCTTTGAAAAAATACATAAAAAATGCATGTCTACAAAAAAATATTTAAAAAATCCACATCTTTGCACAATATTTAAGAAAAATCCACGTCTTTGAATAAATATTTTAAAGCATTTCACGTCTTTGAAAAAATCCACGTCTTTGAAAAAATATTTTAAAGTCTTTGAAAAAATCCACGTCCTAAAAAATATTTAAAAAAATCCACGTCTTTGAAAAATATACTAACAAAATCCACGTCCTAAAAAAAATTAAAAAACCACGTCCTTGAAAAAATAAAAAAATCAAAGCCCAAAAAAATATTTAAAAAACATCCACGTCCTTCAAAAAATATTTTACAAAATCCACGTGCTCGAAAAATATTTTTAAAATTCCACGTTCTTAAAAAAAATTTTTGAAAAAATCCACGTCCTTGGAAATAGGAATTAAAAAAGTCACGTCCTTGAAAAAATATTTTCCAAAAATCCACGTCCTTGAAAAATGTTAAAAAAAATCAACGTTCTAACAAAATATTTAAAAAAAATCAACGTCCCTGAAAAAATATTAAAAGAATCCACGTCCCTGAAAAAATATTAAAAGAATCCACGTTTTTGAAAAAAATATTTAAAAAAATCCATGTCCTTAAAAAAATATGTTTGAAAAATCCACTTCCTCGAAAAAAGATTTTAAAAAATCCACGTCTTTGAAAGCATTATTTTAAGAACTATAAGTCCTTGAAAAAATATTTTTAAAAAATTCACGTTCTTTTAAAATAATCTAAAAAAATCGATATCCAGAAAATATTTAAAAAAATCCACGTCCTTGAAAAATATTTTTTTAAATCCACGTCCTTGAAAAATATTTTTAAATTCACGTCTTTGAAAAATATTTTTAAATCCACGTCCTTGAAAAATATTTTTAAATCCACGTCCTTGAAAAATATTTTTAAATCCACGTCCTTGAAAAATATTTTAAAGTCCACGTCCTTGAAAAATATTTTTAAATCCAGGTCCTTCAAAAATATTTTTAAATCCACGTCCTTGAAAAATATTTTTAGATCCACGTCCTTGAAAAATATTTTTAAATCCAAAAATAATATATAATAATTGTTCCACAAACATCCCATAAGAGACAAGGGAGACTTCTCTCATATCAATGAGTGCACCCCGGTTCATATTAGCTCAATGATATGGGACCTATAGTTTATCGCCAAGTCCGAACGGCGTGTCTAAGACACCACTTTTGTAGAGAAGTTTTACATGACTGAAATACTCAGGAAATGTCGCCAACATTACTGAGGGGTATTTTGCCACCGTTGAAAAGTGTTTTTTGATGTTGCCTGGCAGGGGAATCGAACCCACGACCTTATGTGTGCAAGGCGGGTATGCATACCATTGCACCACGGTGGCACCCGGTCCTTGAAAAATATTTTTAAAAAAATCCACGTCCTTGAAAAACTATTTCTAAAAAATCAATTCTTACAGAATTCACGTCTTTGAAAAAATATTTAAAAAAATCCACGTCTTTGAAAAAATATTTTTGACAAATTCATGCCTCGAAAATTTTTTTTTTAAAAATCAATGTCCTTGAAAGCAATTTTTTTAAAAAATTCAGGTTCTTTAAAAAAATTAAAAAAAATCAACGTCCAAAAATTCAAGTCCTTGAAAAAATAATTTTAAAAAATTCAAGTCCTTAAAAATGTTTTTAAAATATCCACGTTCTGTGATTTTTTTTTTAAATCCAAGTACTTGGAAAATATTAAAAAAAATTAACTTCCTTTAAAAATATTTTTAAAAAGTTCAACTCTTTGAAATTTTTCTAAGATCCTTTATTGGCCCTTGAAAAAATATTCTTTACAAAAACCACGTTTATTGGCCCTTGAAAAATATTCTTTAAATAAAAAATAATTAAAAATTAAGTTACAGTGTTTTATTTATTATTATTTTTTATTTTTAAACGTTTTAGTGCATAATTTTTTTTTACCACTGAGAACCCCTTAACCAAATTACAGCCAATTTAGGCCGAACATTTGATAAAAAACTTTAAAATACCTGAAATCGGGTGCAACGTTATATAGTTAAATAAAAAACATTGTTCCACAACATCCCATACGGGACAAGGGAGACTTCTCTCATATCAATGAGTGCACCCCGATTCATATTTAGCTCAATGATATGGGACCTACTGTTTATCGCCGAGTCCGAACGGCGTGTCTTAAGACACCACTTGTGGAGAAGTTTTTCAAGGCTGAAATACTCAGGAATACTCTGCATGCAAGGCGGGCGTGCATACCATTGCACCACGGTGGCACCCAATAGGTGCTATCCTAAAATTTTAACATATGTCCACAATTTTTTGGGGAAGTTTCTGTACCATTTGGAACTCCAAATGCCACGTTTCCGCCAATTCGGGGCTAAAAATTTAGATAAAATTCTTAAAATACCTGATATCGGGTGGTAGGGCTATAAGAAAAAATGGACCCATATTGATTTTAGTTTCATATTCATGTATTGTCATCTAAATCTGAAAACTGTGCAAAGTTTTCGGTGTGGAAAATGAGTTACTAGAATTGAACTAACCGGGCACCAAATCAAGTTAAATAAAACACTGTAAAAATCCACGATTATTGTTCCCTGAAAAATGTTCTTCATTATAACCCTACCCACCTTTTAAACTGTCCCACTTCCGTTCCACGATGTTTTTTATGTAACAATAGATTTGTTCTTTACCAACACATCGATCCATTTCTTCCTTCGGTCGAATGTCCTCTTACGTTACGTGTTGCTGTGTTTTGTTATTTTTGTTAGCAAAAAGTCATTGTTACGCTTGACAGTATTGGTTGGCTGGTTGGTCATCCAAGTGAAACATGTTTTTCTGCACTCCTCCAAATACAAACAATCGAGGACATATATGCATGATATGCATACATATTCCACTACAGCTTGAAATCAGGAGTATCATATATTCATGGACACAAATCCTATATACCCTATAGTGGACATGAGTCGTCAGTCTGTTTGTCTATATTAAAAAGATCCGATTTCAATTTTCTATTGTGTACACATTCATATTTAAATATTTTTTTCTGAACATCTTTTTTGTTGCCCCATTGATACGCCTGATAAACAAAAGAGCGGAAAACGAACACAATAAAAAAAGAACAACACAATATCGTAAGAAGAAAAGAGTTATGTGGGAGGTTACACAGGTAAGGTTGGGAAAAAAGATATTTTTTATTCAAACCAAGATATATGAGATTAGAAGAAAAGGTTAGCACTTTTGTTCGTTTGGTAAAAAAATAAGTACAGGCAAAACCTGCTCTGAATTTCTAAACAAAACTTTCTTGCAAAACTTTTTCAATTGTCTTGATTATCTTAGTCACGATGTTTCCTATCCAAATGTCCATTCATATTTATTTCCGGTTGAAAAAAGATTTTAAAAATATTCTTAAAATAATCCACGTCCTTGAAAAAAGTTTTTAAAAATATTCTTAAACTAATCCTCGTCCTTGAAAAAAGATTTTAAAAATATTCTTAAAATAATCCACGTCCTTGAAAAAAGAGTTAAAACATTCTTAAAATAATCTACGTCCTTGAAAAAAGATTTTAAAAATATTCTTAAAATAATCCACGTCTTTGAAGATTGGATTGGATTTATTTAAGAATATTTTTAAAATCTTTTTTCACGGACGTGGATTATTTTAAGAATATTCCACGTCTTTTAAAAAAGATTTTAAAAATATTCTTAAAATAATCCACGCTTAAAAAATTTGTATAAAAATATTCTTAAAATAATCCACGCTTAAAAAATTTGTATAAAAATATTCTTAAAATAATCCACGCTTAAAAATTTTTTATAAAAATATTCTTAAAATAATCCACGCTTGAAAAACATTTTTAAAATATTCTTAAAATAATCCACCCTTGTCAAATGTTTATAAAAGCATTCTTTAAATAATCCACGCTCGAAAATTATTTATAAAATTATTCTTTAAATAATCCACGCTCGAAAATTATTTATAAAATTATTCTTAAAATAATCCACGCTTGAAAAATCTTTGTAAAAATATTCTTAAAATAATCCACGCTTGAAAATTGTTTATAAAATTATTCTTAAAATAATCCACAATTGAAAATTATTTATAAAATTATTCTTAAAATAATCCACAGTTGAAAAATATTTTGAAAATTTTTCTTAAAATAATCAACGCTTAAGAAATATTTTTAAAAATAATTAAAAAAACACACTTGAAAATGATTATTAAAAATAAAATTGAAAAATACTTTTAAAAATGTTTTTAAAATAATACACCCTTGAAAAATATATTTATAAATATTCCTAAAATAATCCAGGATTGAGAAATATTTTTAAAAATATTCTTAAAATAATCCGTGCTTGAAAAGTATTTTTAAAAATATTCCTTAATTAATCCAGGCTTGAAAAATATTTTTAAAAAATTGTTAAAATAGTGCATGCTTGAAAAAAATTTTATCAAAATAATCTACACTTGAAAATTATTTATATAAATAGTCTAAAAATAATCCAAGCTAAAATAATATTTTTAAAGACATTCTCAAAATAATCCACGCTTGAATAATATTTTTAAAAATATTCCTTAAATAATCCACGCTTGAATAAAATTCTTAAAATATTCTTAAAATAATCCACGTTTGAAAAATATTTATCAAAAAATCCTTTAAATAATCCACACTTGAAAATTATTTCTAAAAGTTTTTTTTTTTAAAAATATTACACGCTTGAAAATTATTTTTAAAAACATTCTTTAAATAATCCAGACTTGAAGATAATTTTTAAAAATATTCTTTAAATAATCCACTCTTGAAAAATATTTTTGAAAATATTCTTAAAATAATTTAGGCATTAAAAATGTTTTTAAAAATATAAATAAAATAATCCACGCTTAAAAAAAATTTTTGAAAATATTCTTAAAATAATTTAGGCATTAAAAATGTTTTTGAAAATAACCCTAAAATAATCCACGACTGAAAATTATTTTTGAAAATATTCTTAAAATAATTTAGGCATAACAAGTAAAAAGTCGTTAAGTTCGGCCGGGCCGAACTTTTTATACCCTCCACCATAAAATAGTCTTAATTAAAATGGAATAATTAGGGTCCTTTCACAATTTTAGGTGGAACAACTTGTCGACAATGGGTAGACTCTTACTGCCTCCCAGAGATAATGGAGATGAAAGCCCTTGGTGTGTGTATATTAAAAACCCCAAAGGACAGATGCGCCGTGAGTCGAACTTCCGCGTTATGGCGTGATGCAGTTTTTGCAAGAGACCCTGTAAGCCATCATGAATTAGCATTATATCTCTCACGGCGGATCTGTCCTTCGGGGTTCGTAATATACTCACCAAGGCCTTTCTTCCCCAAGAGGAATTTTCCGTGCCCCAGACTTTCAACTCCATTTTGTTGCACAGTGTTATCTAATCTAATCTAAAACAAGTAAAAAGTCGTTAAGTTCGGCCGGGCCGAACTTTTTATACCCTCCACCATAAAATAGTCTTAATTAAAATGGAATAATTAGGGTCCTTCACAATTTTTGACTCCTACTGCCTCCCACTATTGCTTAAATTACACTGTGAACACAAATGTTGGGGCAGAGATAATTCCTTTTGGAGATGAAAGCCCTTGGTGTGTGTATATTAAAAACCCCGAAGGACAGATGCGCCGTGAGTCGAACTTCCGCGTTATGGCGTGATGAAGTTTTTGCAAGAGACCCTGTAAGCGATCATGAATTAGCATTATATCTTTGCTTGTTGTTTTTGTAGAGCACTTAAGCAACAGTGAACAAAGATATAACTAATTCTGATGGCCCACAGGGTCTCTAACAAAAATTTCATCACGCCATAACGCGGAAGTTCGACTCACGGCGGGTTCATAACATACTCACCAAGGCCTTTCTTCCCTATATTGACGATATTTTTGAATAGACAAAATTGTAGCTAAAATTCTCAAAATACCGATCGGTTAAAAATTGCAGCTAAAATTCTCAAAATACCGAAAATCTGGAGATACTGTTATATGGGGGCTATAACAAAACATGGACCTATGTTGACGATGTTCGGTGGAGATGTTTCATGACCACTGAGAACCTCAAATGTCAAATTACAGCTATTTCGGTTAAAAACTGTAGCTAAAATTCTCAAAATACCAAAAATCGGGAGGTACGGTTATAAGGGGGCCATACCAAAACATGGACCTATGTTGACGATGTTTGGTGAAGATGTTTCATGACCACTGAGAACTTCAAATGTCAAATTGCAGATAGTTCGGTTACAAGTTGTGGCTAAAATTCTCAAAATACCGAAAATTGGGAGGTACCGTTATATGGGGGCTATGCCAAAACATGGACCTATGTTGACGATGTTTGGTGGTGATGTTTAATGACCACTGAGAACCTCAAATGTCAAATTGCAGCTAGTTCGGTTAAAAATTGTAACTAAAATGCTCAAAATACCGAAAATCGGGAGGTACGATTATAAGGGGGCCATACCAAAACATGCACCTATGTTGACGATGTTTGGTGGATATGTTTCATGACCACTGAGAACCTCAAATGTCAAATTGCAGATAGTTCGGTTAAAAATTGTAACTAAAATTCTAAAAATACCGAAAATCGGGAGGTACCGATATATGGAGGCTATACCAAAACATGGACCTATGTTGATGATGTTTCGTGGAGATGTTTCATGACAACTGAGAACCTCAAATGTCAAATTGCAGATAGTTCGGTTAAAAATTGTGGCTAAAATTCTCAAAATATCGAAAATCGGGAGGTACCGTTATATGGGGACTATACCAAAACATGGACCCCATATCCTTTGGGATATAAGTTTGTTGATCACTAGGAACCCTAAGTGCCAAATTATAGCTAATTCGGTCTGCAAATGTGGCGAAGAACGTCAAAATACCTCAAATTCGGAGGTACCGCTATATGGGGGCTATACCAAGGAGTGGACCGATATAGCCCATCTTCGAACTTGACCTGCCTATGGAAAAAAGATCCTCGCGTGCCAAATTTCAGCACTCTATCTCAATTATTGCGGACGCTAGAGTGATTACAACAGACGGACAGACGGACAGACAGACGGACAGACGGACATGGCTAGATCGTCTTAGAATTTTATCCTGATCAAGAATATATATACTTTATAGGGTCGCAAATGATTAGTTCGGTGTGTTACAAACAGAATGACAAACTTAATATACCCTCCATACTATGGTGGAGGGTATAAAAATCACTCTTGAGAATGGTTATTAAAAATTCTCCTTTAATTGAAAAATATTTTTAAAAATGTTTTTAAAATAATCCACCCTAATCCACCACGCTTAAATAATATTTTTAAAGACATTCTAAAAATAATCCACGCTGGAACAATAATTTTTAAAAATATTCTTAAAATAATCCACGCTGGAATAAAATTCTTAAAATATTTTTAATATAATTTACTTTTGAAAAATATTTATTAAAATATCCTTGAAAATTATTTTTAAAAGTATTCTTAAAATAATCCACGCTTGAAGATAATTTTTAAAAATATTCCTAAAATAATCCATGCTTGAAAAATATTTATAAAATATTCTTAAAATAATTTAGACATAAAAAACGTTTTTGATAATATTCTAAAAATAATCCACGCTTAAAAAATAGTTTTAAAATAAGTTTTAAATAATCCACGCTTGAAAATATTTTTAAGAATATTGTTAAAATAGTCCAAAATATTTTTTAAAATATGTTTTAAATAATCCAAAATATTTTTTAAAATATGTTTTAAATAATCCATGCTTAAAAATAGTTTTAAATAATCCACGTTTAAAAAATATTTTTTATATAATCCACGCTTGAAAAATATTTAAAAAAAATATTCTTCAAATAATTCATGCTTAAAAAAAAATCTTAAAATAATCCCCTTTTGAAAAATACTTTTAAAATATTATTATTAAAATATTATTATTAATATTAAATAATCCACGCTAGAAAAATATTCTAAAAACACTCCACGCCTGAAAAAGTGGGTTTCGGTTGATGTGGGTTTTAGAAAAATTATAGAAAACAAGTAAAAAGTCGTTAAGTTCGGCCGGGCCGAACTTTTTATACCCTCCACCATAAAATAGTCTTAATTAAAATGGAATAATTAGGGTCCTTTTACAATTTTAGGTGGAACAACTTTTCGACAATGGTTAGACTCCTACTGCCTACCACTATTGCTTAAATTACACTGTGAACACAAATGTTGGGACAGAGATAATTCCTTTTGGACATGAAAGCCCTTGGTGTGTGTATATTAAAAACCCCGAAGGACAGATGCGCCGTGATTCGAACTTCCGCGTTATGGCGTGATGAAGTCTTTACAAGAGACCCTGTAAGCCATCATGAATTAGCATTATATCGTTGTTTGTTGTTTTTGTAGAGCACTCAAGCAACAGTGAACAAAGATATAACGCTAATTCCTGATGGCCCACAGGATCTCTAACAAAAATTTCATCACGCCATAACGCGGAAGTTCGACTCACGGCGGATCTGTCCTTCAGGGTTCATAATATACTCACCAAGGTCTTTCTTCCCCAAGAGGAATTTTCCGTGCCCCAGACTTTCACCTCCATTTTGTTGCACAGTGTTATCTAATCCAATCTAAAAAATGTGTTCAGCTAGGTGAAAGGTACCACCTACGGGGCTATATCAAAGAGTCAACCTATCTTTAAATTTTTTGGCGGAAAAGTTTTATAGCTGCGGGGAACTTCAAGAGTCAAATAGAGGGTAGTTTCATCAAAACAATGTAGACCCTCAAAAATGGACCCATGTTGACGAAGTGAAGAAATTTCGTGACCACTGAAAATTCCCCGAAAATCGGGAGGTACAGTTATATGGGGGGATATACCAAAACATGGACCTATATTGACGATTATTTTTGAATAGACAAAATTGTAGCTAAAAGTCCCAAAATACCGATCATTACAGCTAGTTCGGTTAAAAATTGCAGCTAAAATTCTCAAAATACCGAAAATCGGGAGATACCGTTATATGGGGGCTATACCAAAACATGGACCTATGTTGACGATGTTTCGTTGGAGATGTTTTATGACCACTGAGAACCTCAAATGTCAAGTTACAGCTATTTCGGTTAAAAACTGTAGCTAAAATTCTCAAAATACCGAAAATCGGGAGGTATCGTTACATGGGGGCTATACCAAAACATAGACCTATGCCTATATCCTTTATGATATAAGTTTGTTGATCACTAGGAACCCTAAGTGCCAAATTATAGCTAATTCGGTCTGCAAATGTGGCGAAGAACGTCAAAATACCTCAAATCCGGAGGTACCGTTATATGGGGGCTATACCAAAGAGTGGACCGATATAGCCCATCTTCGAACTTGACCTGCCTATGGAAAAAAATTGCAAAATTTCAGCACTCTATCTCAATTATTGCGGACGCTAGAGTGATTACAACGGACGGACAGACGGACATGGCTAGATCATCATAGAATTTTATCCTGATCAAGAAAATTTATACTTTATAGGTTTGCAAATAATTAGTTCGATGTGTTATAAACGGAATGACAAACTTAATATACCCTCCATACTATGGTGGAGGGTATAAAGAGGTTGTTGATAATATTCTTAAAATAATCCACGCTTAAAAATATTTTTAAAATAAGTTTTAAAAAATCCACGCTTGAAAATATTTTTAAGAATATTGTTAAAATAATCCAAAATATTTTTTAAAATATGTTTTAAATAATCCATGCTTAAAAAATATTTTTAAACAATCCACGCTTACAAATAGTTTTAAATAATCCACGTTTAAAAAATATTTTTTTTTAAATAATCCACGCTTGAAAATATTTAAAAAAATATTTTTAAGATAATCCACGCTAGAAAAATATTCTAAAAACCTTCCACGCCTGAAAAGTGGGTTTCGGTTGATGTGGGTTCTAGAAAAAATGATAGAAAACAATTAAAAATCGAAGACAATTTTCCTTTAGGATCAGCTTCCTCAATTCATCCAGTGAATTTCATGGAAAATATCTTCCAAATAATTTCACATTTAATCTCACTTCAATTTTATCAATTCCTTGTCACAATATCCAACAATTCATTTAGCTCTGTTTTTCCATTCCATTACCATTAGAATGGGCTTTCTATAAAAATTCTATTTGAAATATCTCAAAAATTGCAATCTGAAACATTAAACAAGTCGATATAACGAACTGACGCATACACACACACACATTAACACAAACATACATACATAGTACAAGATTGAAGATTTATTTAATGGTCAATTGTTACGAAAAATTTCACTCTGATCGAAAACCATTAAAAAATTGATTCTGATTCAACGAACACAATGTTGACATTAAGATAACATGAGCTGTAACGAGATACGTACAACATGTTGTTTTGCTGGAGAGAGAGAGAGAGGCATTGAATGTATCCAACCAGTTATTATGTATGTCAGTGTGGACAAGGATATCAAATGGATGGGCTAGCTGAAATGGTTGAATGTTTCATTTTGTGATGTTGGTAGTCCAGGCTATAGATGATGATGACGATAGTATTGAGCTCGCGATTAAATGACAACAACAGCACAATATATCAATGACAATAGCACACATAGGGAGAAAGAAGTGCTGCTAAAAAGGCAGGGGAGAAATAACTTCAACGACATCGAAAAAATATCATTTATGTTATAAATTGCATCATATTTCTCGCAAGGCTCCAATGACAATGAGGGTTTGAGGCCAGACTGGTGGGGGGCAGGCAAAGTTAATCATTAAAAGATACTACGCCTCTCATTACCAACAGAAGGACATAAGCAACGTCACCAATCTCCGTTTAAGCATATTCTTAATGCAAACTGTCTCTGTTCATAAAATCAACTGGGTATTTGTAAAAATCTATCATATAGATATCTTCCTTTGGAGAAAATTTGGTGTTTATTATATGTCAACTCCCACCAATGCTATCCTGCAGACACAGCAATTATGAAATTTTTTTGTTTTGCTTTCACATTCAGAATGATGACGATGGGGCGGGGGTGGAAGACATAAGTCTATCATCATTAATTAATGGCAAATAAAAATGTTAAACCTTTGACCTTTTTATGTATTTTGTGTTTTTGTTGTTAAAATGAGCGTCTGTCACAGTTCTCCATAAGAGTTTTGTTATTATATCAAACGACGTTGGTAAATCCTCCAAATTTATGCTGGTTAAAATCGATTTCAGTGATAGCCATCAACCATCACCAGTACCACACCACCCCTCATTGATTGATCTATTGATAACCACCCTCCCACACATTAAACAACAGACACACACACACACCATATACAAATATATGTAACAAATTGTTTGAAGGAAGAAATTTAATTGTTTAAATATACATATATTTGCTTAAAATCACCAGGACTGACGTTTAATATTTTTTTAAGATTTTCTTGGATTTTAAAGACTATTTTTAAACATATTTTTCAGGCGTTGATTATTTAAGGAATATTTTTAAAAATACTTTCAAGCGTGGATTATTTTACAAATATTTTAAAAAATATTTTTAAAGGGTGGATTATTCTTAGACTATTTTTAAAAATATTTTTCAAGCGTGGATTATTTTACGAATATTTAAAAAAATACATTTTAAAAATATTTTTAAAGGATTATTTTAAGAATATTTTTAAAAATATTTTTCAAGCGTGGATTATTTTACGAATATTTTAAAAAATATTTTTCAAGCGTGGATTATTTTAAGAATAATTTTTAAAATATTTTTAAAGCGTGGATTATTTTAAGAATTTTTTAAACATATTTTTTCACACCTGGATTATTTTAAGAATAGTTTTAAAACATATTTTTTAATCATGGATTACTTATAAAAACATTTTTCAAGCGTGGATTATTTTAAAAATATTTTTTTCACATTTTATTAGCGTGGATTATTTTAAGAATGTTTTTAAAATATTTTTCAAGAGTGGATTATTCTTAAACAATTTTATAAAAATATTTTAAGAATATTTTTTATTTGTTTAAGAATATTTTTAAAAATAATTTTCATGCGCTTACTATTTTAAAAATATTTTTCAACCGTGGATTATTTAAGGAATATTTTTAAAATATTTTTCAAGCGTGGATTATTCTTAAACAATTTTATAAAAATATTTTAAGAATATTTTTTAATTTTTTTTAAGAATATTTTTAAAAATAATTTTCATACGCTGACTATTTTGAAAATATTTTTCAACCGTGGATTATTTTACGAATATTTTAAAAAATCTTTTAAGAATATTTTTCAAACGTGGATTATTTTAGAATATTTTTAAAAATATTTTTCAATCGTGGATTATTTTAAGAATATTTCTAAAAATATTTTTCAAGCTTGGATTATTTTAACAATATTTTTAAACATATTTTTTCAAGACTGGATTGTTTAAAGATTATTTTTAAAAATATTTTTTTTATAATGGATTACTTAAAGAACATTTTTAAAATTATTTTTCAAGCTTGGATTATTTTAAGAATAGTTTTAAAATATTTTTCAAGCGCGGATTATTCCTAAGCTATTTTTTAAAAATACTTTAAGAATATTTTTTAAACTTTTTAAAAATATTTTTTAACCGTAGATTATTTTAAGAATATTTTTCAAACGTGGATTATTTTAAGAATGTTTTTAAAAATATTTTTCAATTGTGGATTATTTTAAGAATATTTCTAAAAATATTTTTCAAGCCTGGATTATTTTAAGAACATTTTTAAAAATATATTTCAAGCGTGGATAAGTTTAAGAATATTTAAGGAATATTTTTAAAAATATTTTTCAAGCGTGGATTATTTTACAAATATTTTTAAAGGGTGGATTATTCTTAGACTATTTTTAAAAATATTTTTCAAGCGTGGATTATTTTACGAATATTTTAAAAAATATTTTTCAAGCGTGGATTATTTTAAGAATAATTTTTAAAATATTTTTAAAGCGTGGATTATTTTAAGAATTTTTTAAACATATTTTTTCACACCTGGATTATTTTAAGAATATTTTTAAAACACATTTTTTTATCATGGATTATTTATATAGACATTTTTCAAGCGTGGATATTTTTAAAAATATTTTTTCATATTTTACCAGCGTGGATTATTTTAAGAATATTTTTAAAATATTTTTCGAGCGTGGATTATTCTTAAACAATTTTATAAAAATATTTTAAGAATATTTTTTATTTGTTTAAGAATATTTTTAAAAATAATTTTCATGCGCTTACTATTTTAAAAATATTTTTCAACCGTGGACTATTTTAGTACTATTTTTAAAATATTTTTCAAGCGTGGATTATTCTTAAACAATTTTATAAAAATATTTTAAGAATATTTTTTTAATTTTTTAAGAATATTTTTAAAAATAATTTTCATACGCTGACTATTTTGAAAATATTTTTCAACCGTGGATTATTTTACGAATATTTTAAAAAATCTTTTAAGAATATTTTTTAAACGTGGATTATTTTAGAATATTTTTAAAAATATTTTTCAATCGTGGATTATTTTAAGAATATTTCTAAAAATATTTTTCAAGCTTGGATTATTTTAACAATATTTTTAAACATATTTTTTCAAGCCTGGATTGTTTAAAGATTATTTTTAAAAATATTTTTTAATAATGGATTACTTAAAGAACATTTTTAAAATTATTTTTCATGCTTGGATTATTTTAAGAATAGTTTTAAAATATTTTTCAAGCGCGGATTATTCCTAAGCCATTTTTTAAAAATACTTTAAGAATATTTTTTAAACTTTTTAAAAATATTTTTCAACCGTAGATTATTTTACGAATATTTTAGAAAATCTTTTAAGAATATTTTTCAAACGTGGATTATTTTAAGAATGTTTTTAAAAATATTTTTCAATTGTGGATTATTTTAAGAATATTTCTAAAAATATTTTTCAAGCCTGGATTATTTTAAGAACATTTTTAAAAATATATTTCAAGCGTGGATAAGTTTAAGAATATTTTTAAAAATGTATTTCAAGCGTGGATTATTTGAAGATTACTTTTAAAAACATTTTTCAAGCGTGGATAAATTTAATAATTTCAATCGTACATTATTTTAAGAATATTTTTTAATCGTAGATTATTTTAAGAATATTTCTAAAAATATTTTTCAAGCCTGGATTATTTTAACAATATTTTTAAAAATATTTTTTCAAGCCTGAATTATTTAAAGATTTTTTAAAAATATTTTTTAATCATGGATTACTTTAAGAACATTTTTTAAAATATTTTTCAAGCGTGGGTTATTATAAGAATATTTTAAACGTTTTTTCAAGCGTGCAATATTTTAAGATTATTTAAAAAAAATATTTTTCAAGAGTGTATTGTTTGAAGATTACTTTTAAAAATATTTTTCAAGCGTGGATTAATTTAGGAATATTTTTCAATCGGGATATTTTTCAATTTTATGAACATTTTTAAAAATATTCTTTGGAGAATATTTTTAAAAATATTTTTAAATTTTAACCAAAAAATCCAAGCCAAAAATCCAAGCCAATAAACGTGGATTTTTAAAGAACGAAAGGAAGGTACGCCAAACGAAACTCCTGGAAACTTTTCTGCGAACAGGTAGATAGCGTAAACGACGTATCAAAAATTAAAAATGTTCTATCCAAAACTCATACACGAGCCGAGCTAATGGTTGGTGAAATGGGAAGGAAGATGGAAACAAGCGAGGAAACCTTAGGCCTTCTGATGAGAACACACTTCTCTTCGAGCACTGCGGCCCAAACAGTGCTTTCGACGGAAAATGTCCACGCAACAGAAGAAGTACCAAAAATAGACAACTCTACGGTTAAGCAAGCCATAATGAGCTTCTTACCAAACAAAGCAGCAGGACCTGACCAGATCTTCCCGGGCTTACTTCAAAGGGAAGTGGCTTAAAATTTGCGTATACTCCTATAGCCTGGCAGGAGGCACGGGTGGTTTTTATACCCAAACCAGGTAAGGCAAGTTACGCAGTACCAAAATCTTATCGCCCGATAAGTTTAACATCTTTTTTACTCAAGACAATGGAACGGATAGTCGATACCATGATCAAGAGCAAAATCCCCAACGACATGTTGAAATATAAACAACATGCATACGTGAAAGGTAGATCAGTGGAAACCGCATTACATGAGGTAGTACACCACATAGAGAGGACCTTCGAAATGAAGATGTACACACTCGCAGTTTACATCGACATAGAAGGTGCTTTCAACAAGGTCAGCACGGAAACGCTGATCCACTCCTTAGACGAATTTCGTGTAGACAGAACGCTGAGGAACTGGATAGACGACATGCTAAGGAACAGATGGATAAGCTGCGCGCTACATGACGTAACAATAAGAGACAAAGTAGGGCAGGGAACGCCACAGGGGGGATTTTATCGCCGTGGGTCACTACCATAAATAGTCTACTAAGGTCCATAACCAAGGAAGGATTTTAACCAGTCTGTTATGCAGACGACGTTATAATACTTCTAAGGGGAAATAATCCAAATATACTTTGTAGGAGAGCTGAAGAGGCTCTAAAAATAGCTTACAACTGGGCTAGATTAAGAGGTCTAAATGTTAACCCGGAAATAACAGAGTTATGTCTTTTCACTAGGAAAACGAAATTGGGTTCCGTCGAGGAACCAGTTTTCCTGAATAAGACGTTAACTATATCTCCAACAGTTAAATATCTGGGGGTAATTCTAGATAGGTAACTCAAATGGAAAGACCATATTCAGGAAAGGGCTGCCAAAGCACACAGATGTTGGTCAACTTGTAGAAGGGCTATACGCTCAAAATGATGTTTTAATCCTAGAATGATACACTGGCTATACAGAAGCGTAATAAGACCGATTCTTACTTACGCATCTGTTGTAAGGTGGACAGCTATGGACAAAAAATACAATTTGGAAACATTGCAAAGAGTCCAAAGAATGTGCTGCCTAGGCATTAGCAGGGCGATGAGGACTACACCAACTAGGGCTTTAGAGACAATTCTTTTTGTCCACCCGATAGAAATACAGGTAAGGTATGAAGCAGCCATAGCGGCTATAAGACTGAAAGCGATGAGCGAGTGGATCGAAAGAGACCACCAAACATACCACCAATGCATATTACGGTTCACAACGGGTGAATCTATAAATCAAATAGTATCGGACCGGATACCAGAATCAAGTGAAGTAGCTCTGTGTGAAGTTCTAATACCGGAGAGAGATATGTGGATCGATGGAACCCTAGCACAGATTCCCGCTGGAAGCTGCGGGTTTACGGACGGGGCTGTGTTAGGGGGGAGAACGGGACTGGGTCTTTATATCGTAGACACGGGACGAAAGGTAGACGAGGATCCGAGCGATCACAGATGTCTGAACTGGTTTAAAACAAATACAAGGCCACTCACAGTTAACATCCTAACGGATAGTAAAGCAGCAATTAGAGCTATAACAAGCAAGGCAACAATATCGAAAACTGTCTTAGAGTGTAAAAATTCAATTAACGACTATTCCCTTTATGGCTCGGTAAACATTATATGGGTACCAGGACACATAGGGATTACGGGAAACGAAGTAGCAAACTCCTTAGCAAAACATGCCAGGGAGCTACCCACAGTAAGTCTAGACAATGCCAAACCTTTAAAGGCGACGCGTATAGAACTAAAAGCTTGGGCAAAGAATGCTCATGTATCCCTATGGAATAACCAGGAAAAGGGAAAAACTACAAAAATCCTATGGGGAAACCCAGACCAGGACAAAACAAGTGACCTCCTAGTGATGAGTAAAAAGGATATCAGTAGACTGATTGGTGTCCTTACAGGGCATCTAGGACTACAAGCGCATCTGCACAGGATAGGCTGTGCAGAGAATAGTGAATGCAGGGCATGTGGCGAGGACAACGAAACATTGGAACACTATCTCGGCCACTGCCAGGCTTTCACAAACTTGAGAACTCAACTAATGGGAAACGATGTAATTACAGGACTCGATCATATCAAGGACAACGGGTTCAAAAACTTGAGGGACTACGTCAATGGGACGGAACTCCTAAACTAACAACAACAACTTCCAGGACACATAAAATTAGAGCGCACAACAGGCCTCTTCTGGCTTAAGTGTATGCTCTTTCTCTTTAAGGACATGTGGTGATCTTGAATCACCCCTCTTCTCAACCTAACCTAACCTAAAGAATATTTTTTCATGGTCCATTATACCAATAAACGTGGATTTTTAAAGAATATTTTTTCATGGTCTGTCAGACCAATAAACGTGGATTTTTAAAGAATATTTTTTCATGGATTTTTTAAAGAATATTTTTTCAATGACCATCAGCCCACAAAACGTGGATTTTTTAAAGAATATTTTTTCAATGACCATCAGCCCACAAAACGTGGATTTTTTAAAGAATATTTTTTCAATGACCATCAGCCCACAAAACGTGGATTTTTTAAAGAATATTTTTTCAATGACCATCAGCCCACAAAACGTGGATTTTTTAAAGAATATTTTTTCAATGACCATCAGCCCACAAAACGTGGATTTTTTAAAGAATATTTTTTCAATGACCATCAGCCCACAAAACGTGGATTTTTTAAAGAATATTTTTTCAATGACCATCAGCCCACAAAACGTGGATTTTTTAAAGAATATTTTTTCAATGACCATCAGCCCACAAAACGTGGATTTTTTAAAGAATATTTTTTCAATGACCATCAGCCCACAAAACGTGGATTTTTTAAAGAATATTTTTTCAATGACCATCAGCCCACAAAACGTGGATTTTTTAAAGAATATTTTTTCAATGACCATCAGCCCACAAAACGTGGATTTTTTAAAGAATATTTTTTCAATGACCATCAGCCCACAAAACGTGGATTTTTTAAAGAATATTTTTTCAATGACCATCAGCCCACAAAACGTGGATTTTTTAAAGAATATTTTTTCAATGACCATCAGCCCACAAAACGTGGATTTTTTAAAGAATATTTTTTCAATGACCATCAGCCCACAAAACGTGGATTTTTTAAAGAATATTTTTTCAATGACCATCAGCCCACAAAACGTGGATTTTTTAAAGAATATTTTTTCAATGACCATCAGCCCACAAAACGTGGATTTTTTAAAGAATATTTTTTCAATGACCATCAGCCCACAAAACGTGGATTTTTTAAAGAATATTTTTTCAATGACCATCAGCCCACAAAACGTGGATTTTTTAAAGAATATTTTTTCAATGACCATCAGCCCACAAAACGTGGATTTTTTAAAGAATATTTTTTCAATGACCATCAGCCCACAAAACGTGGATTTTTTAAAGAATATTTTTTCAATGACCATCAGCCCACAAAACGTGGATTTTTTAAAGAATATTTTTTCAATGACCATCAGCCCACAAAACGTGGATTTTTTAAAGAATATTTTTTCAATGACCATCAGCCCACAAAACGTGGATTTTTTAAAGAATATTTTTTCAATGACCATCAGCCCACAAAACGTGGATTTTTTAAAGAATATTTTTTCAATGACCATCAGCCCACAAAACGTGGATTTTTTAAAGAATATTTTTTCAATGACCATCAGCCCACAAAACGTGGATTTTTTAAAGAATATTTTTTCAATGACCATCAGCCCACAAAACGTGGATTTTTTAAAGAATATTTTTTCAATGACCATCAGCCCACAAAACGTGGATTTTTTAAAGAATATTTTTTCAATGACCATCAGCCCACAAAACGTGGATTTTTTAAAGAATATTTTTTCAATGACCATCAGCCCACAAAACGTGGATTTTTTAAAGAATATTTTTTCAATGACCATCAGCCCACAAAACGTGGATTTTTTAAAGAATATTTTTTCAATGACCATCAGCCCACAAAACGTGGATTTTTTAAAGAATATTTTTTCAATGACCATCAGCCCACAAAACGTGGATTTTTTAAAGAATATTTTTTCAATGACCATCAGCCCACAAAACGTGGATTTTTTAAAGAATATTTTTTCAATGACCATCAGCCCACAAAACGTGGATTTTTTAAAGAATATTTTTTCAATGACCATCAGCCCACAAAACGTGGATTTTTTAAAGAATATTTTTTCAATGACCATCAGCCCACAAAACGTGGATTTTTTAAAGAATATTTTTTAAAGAATATCGTCGGCCATCAGGTCAAAAAACGTATATTTTTTAAAGAATATTTTTTAAAGAATATCGTCGACCATCAGGTCAAGAAACGTATATTTTTTAAAGAATATTTTTTCAGATACCATCGGACCAATAAACGTTGATTTTTTTTAAAGAATATCATCGACCATCAGATCAAGAAACGTGTATTTTTTAAAGAATATTTTTTCAATGACCATCAGCCCACAAAACGTGAATTTTTAAAAGTATATGTTTTCATTCATCAAGACTTCCTTCAGCACGTCTGCAAAGACTGCCTTGTCTGACCTACAAAAACTCCCGTTAGTTCATCTAAAAAGACTACGTTCTGCTCGTTTATGAAGACTCCTATTAGCTTTTTCATAACCACTACCTTCTTATCCTCTATTAAGATTTCCTTCAGCTCGTAAGTAATGTCTTCTTTTAGCTCCAATATTATCATACCACCACCACTGCCGGATTCCCTCTTTGCCTCCACATTAATGTGCCATCAAATGTCGTATCTTTGATTTCCCATTTATTTATTTTGTTTTTCCATGTATTTTATTTATCATCAATTAGTTATGGATCGATCTTTTGAAAAATTAACTATAAATGTTAATCACAATCGATGGATAGCAGAAGGGACGGGGAAAACTGAAATTTATCCTTATATTAATGACAACTGACTACCCGCAGCATTTTCCGGTTTCAATGTCAGCTATTAAAAGCATCAAAGCGAACATTTTCCTGTGTTGTGTCGTCATCAAGAGATGTCATTGTCCTTGTCGTCGGCGACGACATCGTGATTGTTGATGTATGTGCTGATGATGTATCAAGACATTGACATCATTTCTCACAAGACAAGATATACTCTTGTCATTCGTCAGTTCCGGTGGCTGTTAAAATATTTTAAGAAATGATTTTGTTTTTTGGGAAATGGAAAAACAACAAAATCAATGCCTTTGAACGATTTCATCAAGCTGACTAGGCGGGCTAGTTAAAATATGGCCTTATGATGACACTGCGAAATAGAATGGTGTGTTTTTGTGAGGGCGTTCTCCTTACTAATTTCTTTCGTCATTTATTTTGTGTGTTAAATATTTTTTTTTTTGAAATGGTTTCATTACTCATCCTCCTACTCCATCTCAGAGGAGGAGGATGGCGACAAACATAAAACCAACAATAATGCCCACATGTTCTTTAAAAGATTCACTTGGACTCCCGTTTCCTCCAACTCCATTTACATCAGCATTCAAGCACATGCCAAACATTGCTTGAAATGCTCTCCTCCTTTAATGGCAGCTAGAACTTCATGCTTGAGTGATTATTGTCTTTTAGCGCTAGTGCTGTCATTGTATCGACATGTTCCCTTACCAAAAATTCCTTTTCCTTCTTCCATTCTATCTACGATTCACTGCGAATGTTTTTTTTTTTACAAAATTTGCAATTTCCTGGCCCCCGCTTTTTTCCAATCATCAAACCAATTCGCGTTATTAGAATTTTTGCAGTTCCTTGGTAGTTACTACCCTCTGCTATTGGCCTGGCCTACAATTTCACAATGTCTATTATTAGACATACCAGCCAAACAGCCATCCAGTCAGGGAGCGTATTTGCCAAAAACACAGCAAAGACACCAAAACAGGATGACACCAAAAATGCCACAGTTTCCTTTTGTTATTTTTGCACCAGTTTCTTTCACACCCATTCTACTAACCAACCTTTACTTGATCATGATTTTTCATTGCTCAGTTTTAATTTTACACATGACTTGATTTTACTACTCCGCTTATTCGCTGGTGCGCTTCACAGCTGATGGCAAAGTTTAATGTCAATGTTCCTTTTCGAGCATCGACATCATCGGGGGAACATATAAGTAACACGGCCATCACATATACCTACACACATAGAGCCGTACAAAATTGTTGGCTTAATCTTAGCCCTAAATGAAGAAAAAAAAAACAGACAAAACATCAATATCTTCATACCACAACCGTTCAAGATAGGAACTTCTTTAAATTAAAATATTAAATTTTTAGGAAATTGAAGCAATTTGAAACAAATGAAAGTGAAAAAAATCCACTTTGTGTTGGCAGAGAATCCATAAAAAAAATATTCGTTAAAAATCCAAGCTGTGTGGGCTAAGTTCCCTTGAAAAATTATTCTTTAAAAAAACCACGCTTTGTGGGCTAATGGTCCTTAAAATCCTTCTTTAAAGAATCCACGTTGTGTGGGCTGACTGTCCTTGAAAAATTATTCTTTAAAAAAATCCACTTCTATTGGTGTTCGAAAAAATATTCTTTAAAAAAATCCACGCCTATTGGTGTTCGAAAAAATATTCTTTAAAAAATCCATGTCCATTGGTCTTCAAAAAAAATATTCTTTAAAAAATCCACGTCTATTGGCGTTCGAAAAAAATATTCTTTAAAAAATCCACGTCTATTGGTGTTCGAAAAAAATATTCTTTAAAAAATCCACGTCTATTGGTGTTCGAAAAAAGTATTCTTTAAAAAATCCATGTCTATTGGTGTTCGAAAAAAATATTTTTTAAAAAATCCACGTCTATTGGTGTTCGAAAAAAGTATTCTTTAAAAAATCCACGTCTATTGGTGTTCGAAAAAAACTATTCTTTAAAAAATCCACGTCTATTGGTGTTCGAAAAAATATTCTTTAGAAAAAACACGCCTATTTTTGTTCGAAACAAATATTCTTTAGAAAATCCACGTCTATTGGTGTTCGAAAAAAATTTTCTTTAGAAAATC
Organism: Musca autumnalis; assembly: GCF_047663935.1. Taxonomy (NCBI): domain Eukaryota; kingdom Metazoa; phylum Arthropoda; class Insecta; order Diptera; family Muscidae; genus Musca; species Musca autumnalis. The sequence goes on along the minus strand of NW_027411656.1, from coordinate 112,005 downwards.
CACGTTTATTTTTGTTCGAAAAAAATATTCTTTAAAAAATCCACGTCTATTGGTGTTCGAAAAAAATATTCTTTAAAAAATCCACGTCTATTGGTGTTCGAAAAAAATATTCTTTAAAAAATCCACGTCTATTGGTGTTCGAAAAAAATATTCTTTAAAAAATCCACGTCTATTGGTGTTCGAAAAAAATATTCTTTAAAAAATCCACGTCTATTGGTGTTCGAAAAAAATATTCTTTAAAAAATCCACGTCTATTGGTGTTCGAAAAAAATATTCTTTAAAAAATCCACGTCTATTGGTGTTCGAAAAAAATATTCTTTAAAAAATCCACGTCTATTGGTGTTCGAAAAAAATATTCTTTAAAAAATCCACGTCTATTGGTGTTCGAAAAAAATATTCTTTAAAAAATCCACGTCTATTGGTGTTCGAAAAAAATATTCTTTAAAAAATCCACGTCTATTGGTGTTCGAAAAAAATATTCTTTAAAAAATCCACGTCTATTGGTGTTCGAAAAAAATATTCTTTAAAAAATCCACGTCTATTGGTGTTCGAAAAAAATATTCTTTAAAAAATCCACGTCTATTGGTGTTCGAAAAAAATATTCTTTAAAAAATCCACGTCTATTGGTGTTCGATAAAAATATTCTTTAAAAAATCCACGTCTATTGGTGTTCGAAAAAAATTTCCTTTAAAAAATCCAAGTCTATTGGTGTTCGAAAAAAATATTCTTTAAAAAATCCACGTCTATTGGTGTTCGAAAAAAAATATTCTTTAAAAAATCCACGTCTATTGGTGTTCGAAAAAAATTTCCTTTAAAAAATCCAAGTCTATTGGTGTTCGAAAAAAATATTCTTTAAAAAATCCACGTCTATTGGTGTTCGAAAAAAATATTCTTTAAAAAATCCACGTCTATTGGTGTTCGAAAAAAATATTCTTTAAAAAATCCACGTCTATTGGTGTTCGAAAAAAATATTCTTTAAAAAATCCACGTCTATTGGTGTTCGAAAAAAATATTCTTTAAAAAATCCACGTCTATTGGTGTTCGAAAAAAATATTCTTTAAAAAATCCACGTCTATTGGTGTTCGAAAAAAATATTCTTTAAAAAATCCACGTCTATTGGTGTTCGATAAAAATATTCTTTAAAAAATCCACGTCTATTGGTGTTCGAAAAAAATTTCCTTTAAAAAATCCACGTCTATTGGTGTTCGAAAAAAATATTCTTTAAAAAATCCACGTCTATTGGTGTTCGATAAAAATATTCTTTAAAAAATCCACGTCTATTGGTGTTCGAAAAAAATTTCCTTTAAAAAATCCAAGTCTATTGGTGTTCGAAAAAAATATTCTTTAAAAAATCCACGTCTATTGGTGTTCGAAAAAAAATATTCTTTAAAAAATCCACGTCTATTGGTGTTCGAAAAAAATATTCTTTAAAAAAGCCACGTCTTTTGGTGTTCGAAAAAAACATTCTTTAAAAAATCCACGCCTATTGGTGTTCTAAAAAAATATTCTTTGAAAAATCCACGTCTATTGGTGTTCAAAAAAAAATATTCTTTAAAAAATCCACGTCTATTGGTGTTCGAAAAAATATTCTTTAAAAAATCCACGTCTATTGGTGTTCGAAAAAATATTTTTTAAAAAATCCACGTCTATTGGTGTTTGAAAAAAATATTTTTTAAAAAATCCACGTCTATTGGTGTTCAAAAAAATATTTTTTAAAAAATCCCCGCCTATTGGTGTTCGAAAAAAATATATTTTTTTAAATCCACTTCTGTTGGTCTTCCAAAAAAACCCTTTGGTCGCATAAAACTACTCCCTTGAGGTCGTATAAACAGATTTCCCTCTGGTCGCCTATAATGCTTGCTTCTGTTTGTCTCTAGCTGCTCCCTTCTGGTCATCTATAAATACTTCCTACTGTTTGTCTATAAAGGCTCTCTTTTTGCAGTCTAAAATGTCTCGGTTTTGTTTGTCTATAAAAACTTCTGTTAGTCGAATAAGACGACCATCTGGTCTTCTAATATTCCTCTCATGTAGTGTGTCTCTTGAGGTGATCTATAGACCTTACATCTGTTCGTCTATAAAGACACCCTTCTGGTAGTCTCTAAAGACTCTCATCTGGTCATTTACAATGACTTCCCTTTGGTCGTCTACAATGACCCCCTTAGCGTACTATATTATATCATAATAAACTTCATTTCTGCATTTCAATAAACTTGAATTATGTTGAGATTCTGAAACTCATTCCGTTGAATAAATGAAAAAAAAAACGATAATGAATGCTACTACCATAGTAAAGTAAACCACCAAGCCATCCTGACTTGCTGTTACTCAGAAGAAGTAATAATCTAAATTTTTGTTTGTTGAGGCCATAAATGTTCTGAGCACAGGAAAACTTCCATCATTAACCAAACAGCCAACCAGAGCTACAGCTACAAAGCATTATAGGCACTTGTGGCTAAAAAAATTAGCATTACTTTGCTTGGCTGTGTGTGTGGCTTTCGTTAAGCGGTACCAAATATACTAAAGTTGCAGAATTATAATGAAAATAATACCGTGGAAAGGGAGCGAGAGAGAGAGGGGAGGGCAAATGCTAACTGCAACTGCATTGACTTAATACCTTTTATATGCAATGTTGGATTATACGGCAAACGGCTTTATGCAAACTTCTTGTTAATAAAAGCAACAACAGCAACAAATCTACCCAAGCAGTGGTAGGAAATTGCCTGGATAAGTAGCAAATACTGGCGCAGCAGCAGCATTACGTAAAACTGTTGGTCGCTATGATGTACGTTAAGAGGCAACATTTTTAGATTAGAAGGACTTAAAAAATGTTGCTAAGCATTGCATTTTCTCGCTTGGCAAATAAATTTTCGCTGCAGTAACTAAACCCAAAGCTACTAAGCAAGCAAAATGAAGCAAGTATTAGCATTCTGCCATGGCATCATTTAAACGAAGCAGAAGAGAAGATGAACGCAGAAAAAAACAACTCATCAAAATGCATAAAATTATTATTAGTTGGACTGAGTTGTTCTGCGTTTTCTTTTACGTCTTCTGTGTAAGAGATTGTTGCTGGCAAACTTCTTCGCCCAGCATATGCTACCATGAATATTTTTAGTAAGGAATATCTTTGTAATACTTAGTATCCTTCACAGGATAGCCACAATTTAATTTGAATTTATTTATAATGGTCATTGTGTATTCATTCGACCAATAACGCCTACTACTACTACTTCGGCTACGACTACTCCTGTAGCTAATTCTGTCTCCATTACACGATTGCATGTAAATTTATTTGCTTACGAAATATTATCTGTCTAAGAAGTTTATGTTGTTTTTTATTTGCTCTATCATCCAACAAGTTGAAATTAGTCGTTGTCATCTGTGAAACTAAATTTGAAAGTCAATATTATTCTTTGATATTGTGCGGGATTATGAATACTCAATTGAGCTAGAGACAGAGTGTAAGAGAGGCGAAACAAAGTGAATTAAATCAGAATACAAACACGTCTACCTAAATAGAGGATATATGGACTAGCAGAGCAGTGCAATAAATCCACTAGGACAATTATGACTAGGTTGTTACCCATATTTCCCAATAGCTCCCTATAAGCGATATCGATATATAATAACTACCGGGGACTTAATAGAGAACAATATCTTTGAGTTCAAAAATTGTTGGGCTACAGATACCTACTTTCTTTGCCTACACAGATTCGCTCCTGACTGACTATGAAGACATTCTTCTGGTCTTTATAAAGATCCCTTCCTAGTCTTCTAGAAGGACTGCTTTCTAGTGTTCTATAGAGAATCACATATATAATTGTTCCAAGGACAATTCTCTCAAATCAACGAGTGCACCCGATTCATATTGGGGACAGTATAACTAAAATACTCAGCTAATATCTCCAACATTACACTAAGGGGTATTTCCTCAGGTGATCGATAAGGACTAACTTCTTTTGGTCTATAAACTCACCTCTCTGGTCATTTATTTTTAGAGTCTAAACAGATGTTCAGCTTGTCTCTAAAGGCGACCTTCAGCTCGTATATAAAGACTACCTGTTTCAGCTCGTCGATAAAGAATACCTGATTTAGCCTATCTATAAAGTTTTCCTGTTCAACTCATCGACAAATACTACCTGGTTCAGTGCGTCTATAGTGATTACCTCCTTCAGTTCGTCTGTACAGACGACCTTCAGCTCGGCTATAAAGACTTCCTGCTAGCTAGCATATAAAGACTATATTTTTCCCTGAATTCACCCTTCTCTTCATTTATAGGACTTACCTCAGGTGATCGATAAGGACTATGTTCTTTTGGTCTATAAAGGTTCCTCTCTGGTCATTTATAGAGTCTAACAAGTAAGAAAAGCGTTAAGTTCGGTCGGGCCGAACTTTTTATACCCTCCACCACAGATTTCAGCCATTTCGGTGGATTAATGTGGCCACAACCTTCAAAATACCGAAATTCGGAAGGTACCGTTCTATGGGGGCTATATGATGGCGTGGACCTATACCTACAAATTTCTAAGGGGAACGTTTTATACGCCAAAAGAAGACTAAATACCAAATTTCAGTCATATCGGTGTGATAATGAGGCTAAAATGTTCAAAATATCGAAAATCGGGAGATATTGTATTATGGGGGCTATATCAACACGTGGACCTATATAAACATTTTATGGTAGAAATGTTTCTTAGCCTCTGGAAACACAAAATACAAAGTTACAGCCGATTCTTTGTTCAAATGGGTCTAATATATTCAAAATATATTAAAATGACGCGTACTTTATAAGGGGTCTTATGTGGGGACTATACCAAAACGTGGACCTATATAACCCAACTTTGGTAGGAATGTTTTCTGGCCTCTGAAGACACAAAATACCAAATTACAACCAATTCTGTGGTCAAATGGGTCTAATACATTCAAAATATATTAAAATGACGCGTACTTTATATGGGGCCTTATATGGGGGCTATACCAAAACGTGGACCTATATAACCCAACTTTGGTAGGAATATTTTTTGGCCTCTGGAGACACAAAGTACCAAATTACAACCAATTCGGTGGTAAAATTGGCCAAATATCTTAAAAATTCCTTAAAACGACGACGCGTCACGCGTCATTTTGTATGGGGGCTATACGAAAGCGTGGACCTACATAGCCCGCTTTCAATACCAAAAGTCCTACGTAAATATAACATATTTTTCCAAAATTTCATCAACCTACGTCAATCCGTTCGGACGCTAGAGTGATTTCCACAGACGGACAGACGGACGGACATGGCTATATCGATGTAGAATTGCACGCTGATCAAGAATATATATACTTTGTGGGATCTACAATGATTATTTCGAGTAGTTACAAACGTAGTGACAAACTTAATATACCCCCATCCTATGGTGGAGGGTATAAAAAGATGTTCAGTTTGTCTCTTAAGGCGATCTTTAGCTCGTGTGTGTTCGTCTTTAGCTCGTCTACAAAGACTACCTGTTTCAGCTCGTCGATAAAGAATACCTGTTTCAGCCTATCTATAAAGTTCACCTGTTCAACTCGTCTACAACGACTACCTGGTACAGCGCGTCTATAGTGACTACCTGCTTCAGTTCGTCTGTACAGAAGACCTTCAGCTCGGCTATAAAGACTTCCTGCTAGCTAGCATCTAAAGACTATCTATTTCCCCGAATTCATCCTTCTCTTCATTTATATGACTTCCCTCAGGTGGTCGATAAGGACTACGTTCTTTTAATCTACAAAGACTCCTCTCTGGTCATTTGTGGAGTCTTAGCTCGTCTATAAAGATTACCTGTTTTAGATCGTCTAAAAAGACTACCTGGTTCAGCGCGTCTATAGTGACTACCTGCTTCAGTTCGTCTATACAGATGACCTTTAGCTCGGCTATAAAGACGTCCTGCTAGCTAGCATCTAAAGACTATCTATTTCCCCGAATTCATCCTTCTCGTCATTTATAAGACTTCCCTCAGGTGACCGATAAGGACTACCTTCTTTTGGTATATAAATGCTCATCTCTGGTCATGTATACTAAAAGATGTTCAGCTTGTCTCTAAATGCGATCTTTAGCTCGTGTGTGTTCGGCTTTAGCTCGTCTATAAAGACTACCTGTTTCACCTCATCGATAAAGAATACCTGTTTCAGTCTGTCTATAAATTTTACCTGTTCAACTCGTCTACAAAGACTACCTGGTTTAGCGCGTCTGTAGAGACTACCTGCTTCAGCTCGTCTGTACAGACTACCTTCGGCACGGTTATAAAGACCTCCTGCTAGCTAACATATATAGACTATCTATTTCCCTAAATCCACCCTTCTCGTCATTTATAAGACTTCACTCAGGTGATCGATAAGGACTACCTTCTTTTGGTCTATAATGGCTCCTCTCTGGTCATTTAAAGAGTCTAAAAATATGTTCAGCTTGCCTCTAAAGGCGACCTTTAGCTCGCATGTGTTCGTCTTTAGCTCATATATAAAGACTACCTGTTTCAGCTCGTCGAAAAAGAATACCTCCTTCAGCCTATCTATACAATTTACCTGTTCAACTCGACTACAAAGGCTACCTGGTTCAGCGCGTTTATAGGGACTACCTGCTTCAATTATTGTGTATAGACGACCTTCAGCTGGGTTATGAAGACTACCTGCTTCAGCTTGCATATAAAGATACCTTCTGCTCGTCTATAAATGCGTGCTTTAGTACTTCTATTCCGAAATGGCCGGTTCTAAGCACCCCATTGACTCGGAAGAAACTTCGATCAGGTGCCGTCACCTCCATAATTATGTGTTTGTGTTCGTATACTTCTTCACCATGGGAGCGGCAATATATCCCGGAATGCATGCTCAGAGTAATTTTGGTCTGTTCAGTTTGCCAGAACCGCACCCACCATATGACAACTTCGAGGAAATGTAATGGATGTAGGCAATGAGGCTGGCTGATCAGGTCTTAGTCGCCTCCAGGTCTACTGCAATAGGAGTTATGTTGCTTCTTGTTGCGCCAGAGCATCTCCCAGCGTGTCTCTAACTGCGTCATAGACACCCTACAACAACATACGCAGCTTCTAACATCCCAAGCTGTTGTTCAGCGACCCGAAAGTGCATCAGTCCAGCAATTCAATTGCAATGGTCTCCGTAAGAACATCATGGTCGCCATGAAATAAAGCTCAGGCTCACCTGTAGCTTGCGATGTTGGTTACAAGGTTTTGCGGAAGGTTCATACAAGAAGCGCAGGACTTGCCTTCATTATACACTAATATGCCCAGTACAGTCATTTCTCGCCTGAGGTTGACTCTAGTCTATGGGGGTAGCAGTCAGGTGTGGAACTGCCGGAGCAGAGTTGCTGCACGTATACATCACAACGATAAATACTGTACCAGTTTATAGGTCCAACAGTAGCCCGCTTTTGGAAGGTCACAGCCGTCTGGTCTTGGGGGACTGTAATGCTCATCATGAAGTGTGGTATTCGGTCCTCGAAAACTACCAGACGGGAAAAGCGCTGGCTGAGCAGATTGATATCTCCACCGGTCAATGTGAATGCCCATACCAGAATTAGCGGAGATTGACATAACCATCGTGTTACCCGGTCTGACAAATGACGTCACCTGGCAACCCGTCGTTTCTCTTGGATCCGAGCATTTCCCCATATTTGGCTCCATTAGCAGACCGCCCGATTTCATCACCTCAATCATGGGAAAGCTAATTGGCCTAGTTTCGGAGAGTTCACTAATCTCCGCTTTAGAGATCTGCCCAAACCTTCTAATTTTCGGGTAGCAGAAATTACGATCCAAGACATAATAACTGCTGCAGCCGCCCGCCATATAACTACCCGAACCGAGACCTAACTTCCCAGCAGAGACGACATGATTAGCAAATGTGCGTGATGAGCTTCGTCAGGGTGCCAACCCCAGTGATGCTAGAGTCAGGGTGCCAACCCCAGTGATGCTAGAGTTTGGGTCACTGGGGTTGGTACGACGAAGCTCATCACACTCAATTCGGTAGGTATATGGCGAGCTGACACTGGAAGATAACAGGTTGGTCGGTGAGTACAAGTGGAACAAGTGGTTAAATCATATGAAGACTTTCAATATTGGAACCGGAATAAGTAAATTGTGGGCAAGGGTTAAGTTGCCCCTGAACCCTGGAAAGAAGATCGATATGACCCCAGTCACGTTTGTCAACGTTACTCTGACTGATCCAAAGACGTGCGCAAGTTATTTCAATCGACAGTTTGTCCAGCACTCCGGAAGTGACAGGGCGAAGAAGAGAGTCCTACACCGCATTAGATCTCTTCCTACCAAAGATTAACCACCACAATATAAAATGATTGCTATTGCGAATGTCATCAGGAACGCTAAATCTTGCAAAGCGTTAAGCCCTGATAGAATTTCCATGGTAATGCTGAAACAGCTGGATGTGAAGCAGCGTCAGACGAGAGAGCGCCCACGTGCGCTCACTGAACGTGCCCACACATACAATTCAACCAATTGAAAAAAACATGCACTCACACAATGACACCCCGTAAAGTATGCAATAGAAAAGTATGGTGCCTGCCGCTGATGTGAAGGGAATCAAATATATCACTAAAGTTCTTAACCTGTCGCTAGCCACCCAACGACGCAGTACCTGCTTGGGAATAGCATTCATACTGATGCAGTTACGCCGGCAGTACAGAATTGTCCAATTGTACCAATTGTGTTCAAGTCTTTGGTCCTTGGTTTGGTACGGAACCCATCTCAAATTCCTGTCTTCATATGGCTCAGACAGCCGGTTGCAATGTAACTCATTCAAGCCGAAGACTCTACCCGTGATTTGGGTACAACCATAATCGCCACGATACTCCCACATGGGGCCCGACACCAACTACCAGCCTAGATCAAAAGATCTAGGGGCAACTTGCACCCGTGGTACCAGAATTAAGTATCTGGTAGTATCGACCTCGTAACCATGTAGACTACTACCAGTTGCTCCCCGAACGGAGCCGAGACTGGTGGCCCACGCGCAGGCAGTACATAGGTACAGTGTGGTTACCGTATTTGGAGACCATCGATGGCATCAGTTGTTGTTGTTTTAGCCCAGTTAATAGCCATATGATTGGTGCCACCGTGGTGCAATGGTATGCACACCCGACATGCACACATAGGGTCGTGGATTCGATTCCCCGGCAAAGCAACATCAAAACACTTTTCAACGGTGGCAAAATACACCTCAGTAATGTTGGCGACATTTCCTGAGTATTTCAGCCATGTAAAACTTCTTTACAAAAGTGGTGTCTTAGACACGCCGTTCGGATTCGGCGATAAACTGCAGGTCCCGTATCACTGAGCTAATATGAATCGGGGTGCACTCATTGATATGAGAGAAGTCTCCCTTGTCCCTTATGGGATGTTTGTGGAACAATTATAATAGCCATACGATGCAGCCGGCTCAATTCGCATTGCTGTATTAGTTTCGGTTGTCAGCTAGGTTTGAGTATGGATACAGAGGAACAAGAACCAGAGGAGTAACAACAACAACGGAGACACAAATCCAATCTCAGAAGATGTTATTAAGTGTATCTTGCTTGGTCAGTATGGCGTAAAGAGATTGGTAAATAGGACAGGAGTGTATGCCAAGGAATGGACTTATATGACACATCTTCAAACTTGATCGGATTTTGGGCAAAATATTACGAGTTTCAAAGTTTGAAACAAATCTGTTCATACGTTCGACAGACAAATGAACGGGCGGGGCTAAATCGACTCTCATCTTTAATTTTAAACAGATAATTCCGAAGTCATTGGCCTAGTTCATCGGACATTCTATAGGACATAACAATGGACAATTCTTTGCAGAAATGAATAAAAAGGAAATTAAATACAAACTTGTTGCCATTTTGGTTGAATAGTGTGCGAGATACAAATTTCAGATGGCCGAAGACCTAATACCAAATGTCATACATTTCGGTGGCATATTGAACTACAACCAACAAATTTCAGGTGGAAAGTTTTAAATTCTCAACGAAGACTAAGTACCAAATTTCAGTCATTTCTACCGACGAATTTCAGTTGAAAAGTTTTAAACCCCCAGCGAAGACTAAATACCAATTTCCGCCATTTTGGTGTGATAATGAGGCTAAAACCTTCCAAATACCGAAATTTGGGCGGTACCGGTCTATGGGGGCTATATAAAGACTTGGTCCTATACCGTCAAATTTCAGTTGGAATGTTGTATACCCCCAACGAAGACTAACTACCAAATTTTAGCCATTTTGGTGGGATATTGTGGCCACAACCTCCAAAATACTGAAAATCGGGAGGAACCGTTTTATGGATTCTATATGAGGACGTGGACCTATAACGACAAATGTCGGGTGGAAAAGTGTATACCCCAACGAAGAATAATTATCAAATGTCAGCCATTTCGGTAGGATGTTGATGCCACAATCTTCGAAATACTGAAAATCGAGAGGTACCGTTCTATGGGGGCTATATGGGACCTTTACCGACAAATTTATGGTGAAAAGAACGAAGAATAACAAGGAATAAATACCAAATTTCAACCATTTCAATCTGAGATAAAGGCCACAGCCTTCAAAATACCGAGAAGGTACCGTCCTATGGGGGCTATATGAAGGCATGGACCTATTCCGACAAATTTCACGTGAAAAGTTTAATATTCCCAAAGAAGACTAAATGAATGGAACTGTTCCGACAAAGCTGTATACCCCCAACGAACACTGAATACCAAATTTCAGACATTTTGGTGGAATATTGAGACCACAACCTTCAAAATAACAAAAATCGGGAGATACCATTCTACGGGGGCTATATGAAGACTTTGTCCTATAGCGACAATTTTCAGTTGAAAAGTTGTATACCCCCAACGAAGACTAAATACCAAATTTCAGTTCCATCTTAAGCGAGTTGTATCTTGATTGCAACAGACGTAAGGTGGCTGATGAAGAGTACATGTATATCGTCACCAGAAATGCGCGAAGACATAACCCACATGAAATCAAAATACGTTTTTTTATTGGAATCTGATACATAAATCTGAAGTACATGCTCTGGCAAAATTTCAAACTTCTACGTTGAAAAATAATGATCCTATTCAAGAAATTGTATTTTGGAAAATAGGATAACATTGCAGATGTTGTTGTAATGGCGGATGCAAAAACGAAGCGTTTTCGTGGTTTCGGTTTCATTACTTACACCCGCTTGATCATGATTGATAATACCCCAAATACTCGCCCTCATAAGATTGAAATTTTTAAAATACTTTTATAACGTTTCTTGCTTCTTTTTTGCTTTCAAGTGACGATATACTTTATAGGGTGTCAAACGTTTACATTGGTCGTCAGCAGTAGGGGACCAGGGTAACAGAAGTTCTTAACTACCCCTTGGGACGCCAAATTCAGGATATTGTGAAGGTTAATGAGGTACCGATATTAACTTCGACCTTTGTCATTTTAAAGAAAATCAAGACCTTGATCGGATAACTGGTTGTTTAGATCTGTTTCAGTCTCACTACGTCTTCGTAGGATTTTTCGTGAGTCCGACAGTTATTCGATTTACCAATTTAAGAATGTTTTATAGCTTGCGGCCTATGAAAATAAGTTTCACCTTTGCTGTCTCTAAAAAAAATTGTTCTATGATATTCCTTAATTTATCTGATCTACCTCCAAATGCTATAGGCTCTTATTTCTAAAAATACAAATATAATTAAAAAATCCTTAAACTCACAATGCTAAACCAAAAACTTGCAATGCCATTGAAAAGAATAAAAATCGAGAGGAAATTGAAAAACTTCAAATTGGAAAAACTAATGTGATCGACGACGACAACGACATGGGCAAATAATAATGCATGTCTTCTTCAGTTGGCCAAAAAAAAATTCAGGTCATTCAAACTATTTTGTTTGCTTGTTCTCCATTTCACTTCCTTTCATTTTAGTTTTCTTTAGCCGGTCTTTGTGATTTGTTTGAGCAAACATGCGGATGAATGGGCGGCTCGCTGGTTGGTTGACTGGTTATTGGAAGTTGAAACACGTTTTCCAATTTTTAATGCAAGCGAAACTACCTACCAACCATGCCTCTGCAAAAGAAAAACACATAAAGAAAACAACTTGAACTCCTGCTTTATTGCATTTCAATGAAGAATGACCCAATGATGATAAAGAAGATGATGGGAATGGAGAAAGGGGACAATGTACAAATGGAACGAAAAAAATAATTGAAAAAAAAGTGAAGCAACAAAAATTCGAGTTGCAAAACTAAATGAAAAACCATTGTCGCAGCAATAAATTTATTGTTTTCGTTAAGTACTCTCTTCCTACTCCTTCTCCTTGCTCCCTATTGCAATAATAGAGAACCACAACAACAACACCAGTAGCACCAGGAGCCATAAACTCAACATAATGGACAACAAAAAGTTCATTATTTTCCGTTTGAAGGATATAAATAAAAATCCCTTGTTTTTGCTTTTGGGGCGCCATTTTCACATGTTGCCTGCCTGAAATGGCTGGGCGGCCAAATAGCTTTAATTCGGGTTTAAATGTGCAGTGTAGCAGCACTGCAGAGGCACATGAAATCTATTGCTTCCTCTTTCTTCAATTTTATGTGTTTGTTCCAAATCTTTGTGAGCAAGACAAGTCCTTTTTGTCATCGTACATGTTGTTGGGTTTTATCCGTTTCCTATTCCTGGAGTTTATTAAAACAATGACTGCTTTTCCTTGGCCGTGTGGACACATGCTACATGGATGACGACCGTCATCATCATCCAGTTGCAATCTCCACCAATGGAATCGGTGTGTTAGTATGCTGCTTTGCCTTTGCTTCTTTGGAATCTACTTCACTGTTCATCTGTTTTAAGTACAATTGAAAATCTTTGTGTGTGTGTGTGTGCGAGTGTTGTTTCAGTAGTTTTTAGTAATTTCGGCACGTAATCTTCTGTTATTATGCGACTCTACAGCTTAAAATGTGTTGTTTTAGCCTCTTGAATTGCGGCACAGAACACAAGAATACGGAATTTTTTTCGCCAAGCACAACGCAATGAAAGCCAAGTCCGATGAGAAACAGCAAACGGAAACGGAAATAATGCAGGAGAGGCAAAACCATTGCAACACTCACACCATGGCAATTCAATTCATATTTGTTAAAGTTTCACTGGAAAATGTCCTGCATTGAGATTTAGCCCACTGCTTGCTTAATATGAGTAACAACAGCAGCTACAACAACAACACCAATACCCCCAACAATACCCGCAAACAACTGACAAAGACTCCAAAAGAATTATAGCAAAATTCGTGAGAAGGTTTATCATTTTGTTCAAAGCTTTTGTCGTTTTCCGTTTGGTCCTAGCATTGTGTGTGCGTGTGTGTGTTCCCATGTCCTTTTGGCGTTTTCAAATGAATGACTATAAAAATGCATTGTACAAATTGCAGATGGCGCGTGTTTTTAATTCATTTTCAAAAGAAATAGAAGTATTTTTGTGATAAATATTTGTTTTGGCACTTATGCTCTAATTTTTCTTCTATGTGAGTGTTTGTTGCAACAGTGTGTGAGTGTCTGTGTGTATTTCTAATAAATTTCAATGACCAGTAGTTGCAAAAAAAAAAAAAAACACACACAGTAAAGGAAAGATTTATAGACTTGATGATGCGAATACCATGGCAAATGAATTATATTGGAGAATAATAATAATGGTAAGAAAAATTAGGAAACTCAGCTTATATCTAATGGGAATGTGAGGAGAACATTAAATAAACTTAGATGTTTTCTAGGAAATTAGAAGAAAATTAAAGATAACAATGAGAAAAAAATAAACGCATGTAATGCATGTAAAATTAAATAGAAACTCATTTAAACCAAACCAATAAAAATAATTTTGATTCGTTTTCACGCTTTTATACACGGTTATTAGTCCGAAGGTCCTTTAAAATATTCTTTAAAAAATCTACTTTTATTGGTCCAAAGGTCATATTGGTCCGAAGATCCTTAAAAATATTCTTTAAAAAACACGTTGTTTGGTTTAAAGGTCCTTGAAAATATTCTTTAAAAATCCAGAATTATTGGTATAAATGTCCTTGAAAAATATTCTTTAAAAAATCCACGTCTATTAGTCCGAAGGTCCTTAACATATATTCTTTAAAACCCCTTTTATTCGTCTAAATGTCCTTCAAAAATATGCTTTAAAAAATCCAGGTTTTTCCACTAAAGGACTTTGAAAAATATTTTTTAAAAAATCCACGTCTATTGGCCTAAACGATGTTCAAAAAGTTGTCTTTAAAAAATTCAGGTTTATTGATATAAAGATCCTTGAAAAATATTCTTTAAAAATCACTTCTATAGGTCTTTCGGTCCTTGAGAAAACTCGTTTAAAAATCCAGATTAATTAATCTTTTGTCAATTGAAAAATATTCTTTCAAAAATACTCGTTTATTGGTCTTTTGGTCCTTGAGAAATTATTAAAAAATATTCTTTAAAAAATCCAGGTTTATTGGTCTTTTGGTCCTTGAAAAATATTGTTTAAAAAATTCACATTTAATGGTATTTTGGTCCTTGAAAAATATTGTTTAAAAATCTTATTTAAAAAAAATCCTTTTGGTTCTTGGAAAATATTTTTTAAATAATCCACGTTTATCGATTTTTGGTTCTTGAAAAATATGGTTTAAAAAATCGTCGTTCATTGCTATTTTGGCACTTGAAAATATTGTTTAAAAAAATCACGTTTATTGGTCTATAGGTCCTTAAAAAATACTCTTAAAAAACCCACGTTTATTTGTCGAAAGGTCCTCGAAAAAATGTTTTTTAAAAAATCCAAGTTTACAGGACCTTGAAAAATATTCTTTTAAAAAATCCACGTTTATTGGTCTAAAGGTGCTTGAAAAATATTCTTTTAAAAAATCCACGTTTATTGGTCTAAAGGTGCTTGAAAAATATTCTTTTAAAAAATCCACGTTTATTGGTCTAAAGGTGCTTGAAAAATATTCTTTTAAAAAATCCACGTTTATTGGTCTAAAGGTGCTTGAAAAATATTCTTTTAAAAAATCCACGTTTATTGGTCTAAAGGTGCTTGAAAAATATTCTTTTAAAAAATCCACGTTTATTGGTCTAAAGGTGCTTGAAAAATATTCTTTTAAAAAATCCACGTTTAATGGTCTAAAGGTGCTTAAAAAATATTCTTTTAAAAAATCCACGTTTATTGGTCTAAAGGTGCTTGAAAAATATTCTTTTAAAAAATCCACGTTTATTGGTCTAAAGGTGCTTGAAAAAATATTCTTTAAAAAATCCACGTTTTGTAGTCTAAAGGTCCTTGAAACAATACTGTTTAAAGAAACCACGTTTATGGGTCTTAAGGTACTTGAAAAAATTTTCTTTAAAAAATCCACGTTTATTTGTCTAAAGGCCTTTGAAAAAATACTCTTTAAAAAACACGTTTATTGGTCTAAAGGACCTTGAAAAAATATAATTTAAGAAATCCACGGGTATTGGTCAAAAGGTCCTTGCAAAAATACTGTTTAAAAAATCCACTTTTATTGGTCTTAAGGTCCTTGAAAAAATATTCTTTAAATTCTTGATAAATATTCTTTATTTACAAAAATCCACGTTTATTTGTCTAAAGCTCCTTGAAAAAATATTCTTTAAAAAATCTACGTTTATTGGTCTAAAGTTCTTGAAAAAATATTCTTTACAAAATCCAAGTTTTTGGTCTAAAAAAATAATCTTTAAAAATCAACGTTTATTGGTCTGAAAGACCTTGAAAAATATTATTTAAAAAATGCACGTTTATTGGCCTAAAGGTGCTTGCAAAAATAATGTTTAAAAAACTCACGTTTATTGGTCTTAAGGTCTTTTAATAAAATACTTTAAATACTTCAAATTTGGTCGTTTGGTCCCTGAAAAATATTGTTTAAAAAATCCACGTTTATTGGTCCTTAAAAAATTTTGTTTAAAACATCCACGTTTATTGGTCTTTTTGTCCTTGAAAAATATTGTTCAAAAACCCCACGTCTTTTGGTTCTTGGAAAATAATCTGTAAAACACTCATGTTTATTTGTCCTTTAGTCCTTGAAAAATGTGGCTTAAAAATCCACAATTGTTGGTACTTTGGCACTTGAAATATATTGTTTAAAAAATCCACGTTCATAGCTTTTTGGCCCTTGAAAATATTGTTAAAAAAATCCTCGTTTATTGGTATTTTGGTCCGTGAAAATATTGTTTAAAAAAATCCTCGTTTATTGGTCTGAAGGTCCATAAAAACATCTTCTTTAAAAAATCCACGACTATTGGAATAAAGGTCCATGAAAAAAATATTCGAAGCATTGTGGCGTTTTTTATTGGGATAGCGTTTGCAATTTTGTTTTTATACCCTCCACCATAGTATGGAGGGTATATTAAGTTTGTCATTCTGTTTGTAACACATCGAACTAATCATTTGCGACCCTATAAAGTATATATATTCTTGATCAGGATAAAATTCTAAGACGATCTAGGCATGTCGTCTGTCCGTCTGTTGTAATCACTCTAGCGTCCGCAATAATTGAGATAGAGTGCTGAAATTTTGCACCCGAGGGTCTTTTTTCCATAGGCAGGTCAAGTTCGAAGATGGGCTATATCGGTCCACTTTTTGGTATAGCCCCCATATAACGGTACCTCCGGATTTGAGGTATTTTGACGTTTTTCGCCACATTTGCAGACCGAATTAGCTATAATATGGCACTTAGGGTTCCTAGTGATCAACAAACTTATATTTCAAAGGATATGGGCATAGGTCCATGTTTTGGTATAGTCCCCATATAACGGTACCTCCCGATTTTCAGTATTTTGAGAATTTTAGCCACAATTTGTAACCGAAGTATCTGCAATTTGACATTTGAGGTTCTTAGTGGTCATGAAACATCTCCACCAAACATCGTCAACATAGGTCCATGTTTTGGTATAGCCCCCATATAACGGTACCTTTCTATTTTCGGTATTTTGAGCATTTTAGTTACAATTTTTAGCCGAACTAGCTGTAATTTGACATTTGAGGTTCTCAGTGGTCATGAAACATCCCCACCAAACATCGTCAACATAGGTCCATGTTTTGGTATAGCCCCCATATAACGGTACCTCCCAATTTTCGGTATTTTGAGAATTTTAGCTACAGTTTTTAACCGAAATAGCCGTAACTTGACATTTGAAGTTCTCAGTGGTCATAAAACATCTCCAACGAAACATCGTCAACATAGGTCCATGTTTTGGTATAGCCCCCATATAACGGTATCTCCCGATTTTCGGTATTTTGAGAATTTTAGCTGCAATTTTTAACCGAACTAGCTGTAATGATCGGTATTTTGAGAATTTTATCTACTATGTTGTCTATTCGAAAATAATCGTCAATATAGGTCCATGTTTTGGTATATCCCCCTATATAACTGTACCTCCCGATTTTCGGGAATTTTCAGTGGTCACGAAATTTCTTCACTAAAATTCGTCAACATGGGTCCATTTTTGAGGGTCTACATTGTTTTGATGAAACTACCCTCAATTTGACTCTTGAAGTTCCCTGCAGCTATAAAACTTTTCCGCCAAAAAATTTAAAGATAAGTTGACTCTTTGATATAGCCCCGTAGGTGGTACCTTTCACCTAGCTGAACACATTTTTTTAGATTAGATTAGATAACACTGTGCAACAAAATGGAGGTGAATATCTGGGGCACGGAAAATTCCTCTTAGGGAAGAAAGGCCTTGGTGAGTATATTATGAACCCCGAAGGACAGATCCCCCGTGAGTTGAACTTCCACGTTATGGCGTGATGAAATTTTTGTGGGCCATCAGGAATTAGCGTTATATCTTTGTTCACTGTTGCTTAAGTGCTCCACAAAAACAACAAACAAAGATATAATCCTAATTCATGATGGCTTACAGGGTCTCTTGCAAAAACTTCATCACGCCATAACACGGAAGTTCGACTCACAGCGCATCTGTCCTTCGGGGTTTTTAATATACACACACCAAGGGCTTTCATCTCCAGTGTAATTTAAGCAATAGTAGGAGGCAGTAGGAGTCTATCCATTGTCGAAAAGTTGTTCCACCTAATATTGTGAAAGGACCCTAATTATTCCATTTTAATTAAGACTATTTTATGGTGGAGGGTATAAAAAGTTCGGCCCGGCCGAACTTAACGACTTTTTACTTGTTTCAAAATAGTCTGGCTTAATCCCATTGTTTTTGTTTTAATATTTTAAAACAACTATTTTATTAGTGGAAAAGATTTGGCATTGTTCGCCAAGGGGTAAGGCAGGGAATACTATAGTTTCGATCCACGCCACTGGATCTCATCAGTTCCCTTGTTTCTTGTTTGTGGATATTCTCCACCGAAGTTATTTTTCAATAACTTCTTCAACAAGAAACTTTTTATACCCAAACATCAATCGTCAGCTCGAAGTATAAAGGTAAGCAAAGAAAAAAGTTCAATGAGAAGTTTTTCCTTGGCAACCTCATACAACTCCGACGAAAGTGTCTGCGAAAACAATTCAAACCTACAACAAAACAACAACAATGGGATTAAGCCAGACTATTTTGAAAAAACAAAATTGCAAACGCTATCCCAATAAAAAACGCCACAATGCTTCAAATTGAAGACACTGGCACGACGTGTGTTGTTTTTGCTGTAAAGCAGACCAACCAAATTTTGGTGTGTGCAATTGTCGAAATTCGACGACACATACAAGTGGAAGAGGTTTGAATTGTTTTCGCAGACACTTTCGTCGGAGTTGTATGAGGTTACCAAGGAAAAACTTCTCATTGAACTTTTTTCTTTGCTTACCTTTATACTTCGAGCTGACGATTGATGTTTGGGTATAAAAAATGTCTTGTTGAAGAAGTTATTGAAAAATATCTTCGGTGGAGAATATTCACAAACAAGAAACAAGGGAACTGATGAGATCCAGTGGCGTAGATCGAAACTATAGTATTCCCTGCCTTATCCCTTGGGGAACAATGCCAAATCTTTTCCACTAATAATATAGTTGTTTTAAAATATTAAAACAACAACAATGGGATTAAGCCAGACTATTTTGAAAAAACAAAAAAATATTCTTTAAAAAATCCACGTTTATTAGTCTAAATGTCCTTATAAATATTCTTTAAAAAAACAAGGTTATTAGTATAAAAGTCCTTGAAAAAATATTCTTTAAAAAATCCACGTTGATTGGTCTAAAAATCCTTGAAAAATATTCTTTAAAAAATCCACGTTTATTGGTCTAAAGGTCCTTGAAGTATATTATTTAAAAAATATCATTGAACAAATTTTCTTTAAAAATCCACCTTTATTGTTTTGAAGGTCCTTGAAAAATATTCTTTAAAAAGGCAGGTCCGTTGGATGCTTGTCAAATGTTCTTCAAAAAATCCTAAAAAAAATCCAACAGACGGTAGCTACAAAAATATTCTTAAGAAAATCCACATATATGTTGCAACGTGAGGTGGATATTTAAAAAAAAAATTGGTTCGTTGAAAAAATATTTTTTTAAAAAATCCTCGTTAATTTAAAATAAATATTTCTTAAAACATTCTCGTTGTTTTAAAAAAATTTAAAAAAAATCAACGTTTTTTTTCAGAAAAATGTTTTTAAAAAATCTTAGTTCTTTCAATATTTGTCAGTATTTTTTAAAAAAATCCAAGTTTTTGAAAGAAGATATTTTAAAAATCCGCGTTTATTGAATGAATGTATTTTATAAATCTACTTTAATTGAATAAATATATTTTAAAAAATCCTCATTTTTATTGACAAATTATATTTAAAAATGCACCCAAACTTTCCCCACTAATAAATTGGTTGTTTTAAAATATTAAAGCAAAATTAAAATATTTTTTAGAAAAAATCCACATTTATTAAAAAATATTTTGAAAAATCACGTTTATTGAGAAATTAAATTGTAAGAATTAATGTTTATTGAAAAAATTATTTAAAACAAATCCACACTGTTATTAAAAAAAAAATTAAAAAACCCAAAGTTATTTAAAAACTATTTTTTTTAAAAAAATATATATATATATATATATATATATATTTTTTGAAAAATCCACAGTTATTTTTAAAAAATCGCGGTTTTGAAATAATATATTTTAAAAATTGCAAGATTATTGAAAGAATAATTTTTTAAATCCACATTTATTGAAAAAATATTTTTTTAATAACCTACAGTTATTGAAAAAATATACATTTTTTTTAAAAATGTTTTAACAAATCCACTTTTATTGAAAAATATTTGTTAAACCATCCAAGTTTATTGAAAAATATTTTTTAAAAAATCAACGTTTATTGAACAGTTTCTTTGAAAAAACCCCATTCTTATTGGTCCAAAACTCTGGGGGAAAGTTGTGTACCCCTAAAGAAGACTAAGTACCAAATTTCAGCCATTTTGGTAGGATGATGAAGCTAATACCTTAAAAATACCGAAAATCGGGAGGTACCGTTCTATGGGGGTTATATGAAGGTGTGGACCGATACCGACAAACTTCTGGGGGAAGGTTTTATACCTCTAAAGAAGACTATGTACCAAATTTCAGCCATTTTGGTAGGATAATGTAGCTAAAACCTTAAAAATACCGAAAATCGGGAGGTACCGTTCAATGGGGGTTATATCCAAACGTGGACCGATATATCCCATTTTCAATACCAACCATCCTGCTAGTAATAAAAACTTCTGTACCAAATTTTGACACTCTATCTTTAAAATTGCGAGCTGTATCTTGATTTCAACAGACAGACGAACGGACAGACGGACATGGTCAAATCGACATAGAATGTTATGCTGATCAATAATATATACACTTTATAGCGTCTCCGACGAATATTTCGATGTGTTACAAACGGAATGACAAATTTAATTATACCCTCCATATGGTGGAGGGTATAAAAAATCCATTTTAAGAGTTCACGTTTGTTGCAGCTTGACTTTAATTACAATTTCCAACTCCTTAAAGTATGCATCAAACATTTTTGACTATTTATAGAAATGGTTCTAAATGCTAAGCAAATTCCACCGCCAAATGTCCACCTTACTTGTTAAACTATTTACCACTTCAATTAGTTATTAAATCCCTCATTTCTTCCTCTTCTTCCTCTTCTTTCTATCATTCTTTTGTCCTATCTTCGTTGTATTGATGAATAATGCAGAAGCAAATTGTCCAATTAATAAACAATAGAACAACAAGATGAAAACTTGTCGATGTAATCAGAAAATATTATCAGCACTATTTCTATTTATTTTGAAGAGGTGGATGGGGCTAGAGTTTAGATGGACAACAAATAAATTAGCGTAACAATACTCAAAGTTATAAAATAAAATGACATTATTGAAAAGGGAATACAGTTAAGGGGAGATTATGAATAATTCAAAAATTAGAAAACAAGTTTATAGAAAATTAAAAAACGGAAAGGGGTATTAAGTAGTAACTTCAGTGAGGGAAATAAGGTAATTAGAGCATGTAAATGTTCAACAGAATTTATAAGTGTAATATCAATATAACGCTACAAATATATGAAAGTCTGGAGAAAATGAGCGCATTGGCTGGCCGTTGCTACAAGTTTGGAATTGTAACAGGTAAATTTAGACAATATTTGCACTCCGTACTGCAACATGGATCAGCGCTTAACGTTCCACCTTATCACCCTCTCCACTCTCTTATTCGTACAGCCAACTATGAAATCCTTTGCTGAGAAACCCAACAAACTGTCATTACGACCTGATTTCAATTTCATTACTTCTTTGTATGCTATTCAAAAATTCCATTTCAAAATCATTACGAAAAGAAAAACAGCCTCACTTTCTTTTCCACCCACACACATACACATTTTGAACTTCTTTTGTTTCAAAACAAGACAACTGTTCACGACATTACTGTGTTAGCAGCTACTCCATGCCATGCCATTTCCACTGAGTTGTCAGAGCCGCCTGGCCGAGAACAATCAGCAGAACATAAGACGGAGAGAGGAAAAATAAAATGAAAATTAATATTTAATGCATTCATTTGCCGCCTTGATAATTACGCTTAACTATTTCATTGTCAGCTTAGATATGAATTAAATACACTTAAACGGGTTGGCTGATTGTGTCGTCTTAGCCAAGAAGAATACTTCAAAAGCCATTTTTTTCCCTACAACTCCCATGGTGTGGGAGGAAAGCAACTTCATTGTGGCTGGCAACCGGCTTGCCTGACATGGATTTTAGCCAGGGACATTAAGGACCAACATAGAAAGCGTTTAGTATGTATAACGCCTAGAAAATTGCAGCTAATGACTATTTTGTCCTTTGAAATGAAGAGCAAGAAGAAGGAAAAATGCAAGAGGTGAAAATGGTGGAGCTTTATGTTGGCAATCTTAAAGGAAAGAAAGTAAATTGTCATTTGCCCTTCTGGAAAACAAAGATGCCAGGACAATTACACACTTGTCAGCTTCACTTTTATAACTACAAACCATTTTGGAACAGAAGGTACACTAGGTTCTGCGAGAGATTTGTAACGTCTACAAACAAACAGACGAAAGTCATCATTATAGACGAGCTGAAGGTCGTCGTTATAGCGAGCTGAAGGTCGTCTTTATAGACGAGCTGAAGGTCGTCTCTATAGACGAGCTGTAGGTCGTCTCTATAGACGAGCTGAAGGTCGTCTTTATAGACGAGCTGTAGGTCGTCTTTATAGACGAGCTGAAGGTCGTCTTTATAGACGAGCTGAAGGTCGTCTTTATAGACGAGCTGAAGGTCGTCTTTATAGACGAGCTGAAGGTCGTCTTTATAGACGAGCTGAAGGTCGTCTTTATAGACGAGCTGAAGGTCGTCTTTATAGACGAGCTGAAGGTCGTCTTTATAGACGAGCTGAAGGTCGTCTTTATAGACGAGCCGAAGGTCGTCTTTATAGACGAGCCAAAGGTCGTCTTTATAGACGATCCGAAAATCATCTTTATAGACGAGCCGAAAATCATCTTTATAGACGAGCCGAAGGTCGTCTTTATAGACGAGCCGAAAGTCGTCTTTATAGACGAGCCAAAGGTCGTCTTTATAAACGAGCTATAGCTCGTCTTTATAGGCGAGCTAAAGCTCGTCTTTATAGGCGAGCTAAAGCTCGTCTTTATAGGCGAGCTAAAGCTCGTCTTTATAGGCGAGCTAAAGCTCGTCTTTATAGGCGAGCTAAAGCTCGTCTTTATAGGCGAGCTAAAGCTCGTCTTTATAGGCGAGCTAAAGCTCGTCTTTATAGGCGAGCTAAAGCTCGTCTTTATAGGCGAGCTAAAGCTCGTCTTTATAGGCGAGCTAAAGCTCGTCTTTATAGGCGAGCTAAAGCTCGTCTTTATAGGCGAGCTAAAGCTCGTCTTTATAGGCGAGCTAAAGCTCGTCTTTATAGGCGAGCTAAAGCTCGTCTTTATAGGCGAGCTAAAGCTCGTCTTTATAGGCGAGCTAAAGCTCGTCTTTATAGGCGAGCTAAAGCTCGTCTTTATAGGCGAGCTAAAGCTCGTCTTTATAGGCGAGCTAAAGCTCGTCTTTATAGGCGAGCTAAAGCTCGTCTTTATAGGCGAGCTAAAGCTCGTCTTTATAGGCGAGCTAAAGCTCGTCTCTATAGGCGTCTTTATAGACGAGCTGTAGGTCGTCTTTATAGACGAGCTGTAGGTCGTCTTTACAGACGAGCTGTAGGTCGTCTTTATAGAAGAGCTGTAGGTCGTCTTTACAGACGAGCTGAAGCTCCGTCTTTATAGACGAGCTGAAGCTCCGTCTTTTTAGACGAGCTGAAGCTCCGTCTTTATAGACGAGCTGAAGCTCCGTCTTTATATACGAGCTAAAGCTCCGTCTTTATAGACGAGCTGAAGCTCCGTCTTTATAGACGAGCTGAAGCTCCGTCTTTATAGACGAGCTGAACCTCCGTCTTTATAGACGAGCTGAAGCTCCGTCTTTATAGACGAGCTGAAGCCCCGTCTTTATAGACGATCTGAAGCCCCGTCTTTATAGACGAGCTGAAGCTCCGTCTTTATAGACGAGCTGAAGCTCCGGCTTTATAGACGAGCTGAAGGTCGTCTTTATAGACGAGCCTAAAGTTGTCTTTATAGGCGAGCTGTAGGTCGTCTTTAAGATAAGCTGAAGGTCGTCTTTATAGACAAGCTAAAGATCGTCCATATAGACACCGAAGTGTTGTTCATATTCGACCAAAATCTCCATTTTCTGGAGACCATCTCAATTATATGCTGCAAATAAATGCTGATGAATTTGAAATGGTTTCCCTGAAAGATCCACATGCCAGACCTGCAAGTGACATGCCAAGAATGACTATTTTTGTTGTTATCTTCTACTGTTGCCTACATGGCACAGTTGTCATTGTATGCCTTTTACTCCACTTAGTTTTCACCATTTCCCTCCGCTTTTTTGTAATTGTGTTTGCATCAAACATTCCGCTTTTCTTACTCTGCTTCACCCACCTGTTTAACAATTAATGCCGCTTTAACACATCTACAAAACGATTCTCTCCTTCCACACGCACACCCTCACAGCTTAATTCACATTTAATTTCTATCCAAGCGCCTTCTAGTTTATTGTCATGTTTTTTTTTCTACTTCTTCTTCTCTTAATGGATGTTTTGTTCTTGGTGTTTTTGCTTTTCACCGTTCTATTTGTTATGCTGTTCGTGTTTGTCTTTTGTAATTTGTCTCACAAGTAATTAGTAAGATTTAAATTGGATTTTATATTCTCCACTCTTCATCATATTTTATTTCTTAACTTCCTGTTTCCGGCTACGTTTTTTTTTTTAATTTTGCGAAGATGTTCGCACATTAGAAATGACGCTGTAGGGCAACGGTGTAATAATATGGACAGAATGGAGAAGTTTATTTTAATAACGGTAACGAATAAAAGTTGTTAAGTAGTTCTGTTGTTTCAGCAAAGGAGGGATGGGGGATGGTCGCTGTGTCCGTAAAATAATAAATAATAGTGGGTTATAGAGACAGATATTGAGTAGCTGTGTGGCAATTGGTGGACTTCATTGTGTCTCTTTTTTGTCATTTAAGGAAACTCCCCTTTTAGTCACCTATAAAAATTTCCTTCGGTGGTCTATAAAGACTCCCTTCGGTGGTCCATAAAGATTCTTTTCGGTGTTCTATAAAGGCTCCCTTGTAGTCGTCAATAAAGTTCTCCTTATGGTCATCTATAAAGACACTCTTATGGTTGTCTATAAAGACTCCCTTATAGTCGTCTATAAAGACTCCCTTATAGTCTACCAAGACTTCGTTATGGTCATCTATAGGAACTCTATTCTGATCCTTCAGGTCTTCTATAAAGATTCCCTTTTGGTCCTCTATAAAGACTCAATTTTGGTCTTCTGTAAAGGAGTCTTTATAGGCATCCGGAAGGGAGTCTCTATATGCCTTTAAAAGGGAGTCTTTAAGAACAATAACCGCATAAAGCTTCAATAACACCCAGTTTATATTGCTTCAAAGTAAATAAACTTACCAATTTGTAATTTTCAACCATCAATGGAAAAGCGAATTTTTGAATATGAAACTCACCTGAAATGAAAAAAAGAAAAGAAATTTTATTAATTTAGATTCGCTTGCAATTTTATAGAAAATCTTCCCCAAACTTTATGTGATATTTCCTTCACCCTCCCTTTCTCCAATTTTATAAATCAAAATTTCTCGGTAATAAATTTTAGCATTCACCCCTTTCGGCTACTCTGCAACAAATCATTTGCATTTGTGAAGGTAACATGATTTGGCCAACAAATGTTTTTTTTTGTTTTCCAGAAAGAATACAAATTTCTACACGTAACTTGAAGGACACTGTTGGCTTTAAAATGTTCTCTGGCATAGCATTACGACATGTGAAATTGTTATTACCCATTTAAATTTGACTAAATGCATTTGTACGTGCCTCAAAAGTTTTATAACATAAATTCGTTACAATTGCTTAACAATGGAAGAAGATAAAGGAAGGAGAGTAAGGAGCGTAACATGTGGTAAGGTTGAAGGAAAACATAAATTGTTGTCTTACGTAAAATAAAGTTTAAATTTGAAAAGAAATATACATTTTGTTGAAGGACAATAGGATCGATAACTTTGGAGCCGCTTTTTTATTTATAATTATTTCTTTACAATATTTAAAAATATTTCTCATTTTAAAGAAATATTTTTTTTTAGTATTTTCAAAGAAATATTTTTTCAATAATGGTGTATATCGTGCATTTTTAAAACATTTATTTTCAATGATGGTGGATTTCGTGGATTAATTTTTTTTTCAATTACCGTGAATTTTGAATGTCAAATATTGTGCAAAAATCGTGGTTTTTATAAAAAAAAGATTTTTACATTAAACGTGGATTTTTTAAAAAACTGTTCCTTCATAACACTGTGCAACAAAATTCAATTTTTTTTTTTTCAAAATGATGGGAAAAACTGAATAGGTTATGAAAGTAGAGCTAAAAATATAAGGCACATGTATCGGCGTTTGTAATGTTTACATCGGAAAGTAACCAAAGTAGGAGGGGCAACTTTCGCCCATTTCTAGTTTTTTCGAAATATTCGAGCTAATATATCTTGGAATCCTTGCATTTTAGGTATATAGTGTCTTTTGCAACTTTACAGAGGAGGATGCGGAGAATATTCTTCTTGAAAATTGCGGTCATGCGGTTCATGAAAGGGGTCTTTTTGGTCCTTTTTCGAAAATCTTTCAAAAACTCCTTTGCCATGAAATTTATGTAATTAACCCTAGAAAATGTAAATAACTACGCAATTTAAGTTAAAAGTACTAAAAATATACAATTTTACAATTTCCGATCTGGGTTTTATATATTTTTCAAAAATATATATACCACAAATAATTCAAAACCTGTTTAAATGGAGCGCACACTTTTCACCTAGAACCAAGTTTCAAATTACTTTCATGTATCAACTCGAAAAAAGAGGGAGAAAGTTTTCATCAACAAATTGGGAAATATTTTCATGTTTTTTCAGCAAGATTGATACTGATATTTTTATGATATATAATGTAAATAGATATTTCATTTCTTTGGTGACCCATAGTGAAATTTAACGAAGAATGTTGGACAGTTTTGAATAAACTAAGATGAAGTCCGACTTTAACCCTAAAACGCATTTTTCATTTGTAGAGATTCCTAGCGAATAGATAAGATTTGCAAATTTGGTGTATTCTGAGACCTTTAGTAAAATTTTATGGCGAACATTTTTGTAGATTGTTTGGATTTGATATGATCACATTTTAAAGGAGTTTTTGAAAGATTTTCGAAAAAAGGACCAAAAAGACCCATTTATGAACCACATGAGGGTTAAAATTTTTAACAATAATATTCCCCACATCCTCCTCCTTAAAGTTGCCAAAGACACTATATACCTAAAATGCAAGGATTCAAAGATATCTCAACTTGCCCCACCTACTTTGGTTACTTTACGATGTATACATTAAAAACGCCGATACACGTGTCTCATACTTTTAGCTCTACTTTCGCACAGTGTAATCGTCCATTTGCGAAAAATATATTTTGTGTATTTAAAAAAAGTATGTTCAATAATTATGTATTTAAAACAATATATATATTTTTTAATACTCGTAGATTAAAAAAAATGTTATTTCAATAGACGTGGATTTTTTAAGGAGTGTTCTTTCAATAAAATTAGACTTAAAAAAAATAATCAAAAACGTAGTTAAATTTTTTTTCAATAAACGTGAATTTCTTATAAAATATTTGTTTAATAACAGTGGATTTAAAAAAATATTTGCTCAATAAACTTAGATTTTTTAAAAAATACTTTTTCAAAAAACTTGGATTTAAAAGCATATTTTTTCCATTAGCGTGGATTTTTTATTTCAATAACGTGGATTTTTTTTTCAATAAAGGTGGATTTAAAAAAATATTTTTCATTAAAAGTGGATTTAAAAAAAATGTTCATTAAACGTGGATTTAAAAAAAAATGTTCATTAAACGTGGATTTAAAAAAAATTGTTTTTCATTAAACGTGGATATAAAAAAAAATCAAGTAAAAAAGTGTTAAGTTCGGCCGGGCCGAACTTTTTATACCCTCCACCATAAAATAACCTAAATGGAATAATTGGTTTCCTTTCCATTGGGAAAGTACTTAGATCCTCTGCCACGTCAAGGCATATTCCTAGGAGGAGTAAATTATGTTACTATATAATACCGTTTAACTTTATATAAAATCTCCAATTAACCTTATTGGTTAAAAAATTTAGCTAAAAATCTCAAAATACGTTTATGTGGGTTATACCAAAACATGGACCTATATTGACGATTTTTGATCGAGAGGTGTCTTGGCCACAGAGAACCTCATATGTCAAATTACATCTAGTTCGGTTAAAAATTGTACCTAAACATCTCAAAATACGGAAAATCGGGACGTACCGTTATATGGGAGCTATTCCAAAATATGGACCTATATGGACGATATTTGGTGTATAAGTTGCGTCCACTGATAACCTCATATGTCAAATTACAGCTAGTTTGGTTAAAAATTGTAGCTAAAATCCTCAAAATACCGAAAATCGGGAGGTACCTATATATGAGGGTTATACCAAAACATGGACCTATATTGAGGATTTTTGATGGATAAGTTTCGTGGCCACAAATAACCTCATACGTCAAATTACAGCTATTTAGTTTAAAAATTGTAGCTAAAATCCACAAAAAACCGACAATCGGGAGGTACCGATATATGGTGGCTATACCAAAACATGGACTTATTTTGACGATGTTCGTTGGATAAGTTTCGTGGCCACAGAGAACCTCATATGTCAAATTACAGCTAGTTCGGTTAAAAATTGTAGCTAAAATCCACAAAATACCGAAAATCGGGAGGTACAGTTATATGGGAGATATACCAAAACATGGACCTATATTGACGACTTTTGGTGGATAAGTTTCGTGGACAAAGATAACCTCATACGTCAAATTACAGCTAGTTCGTTTAATCATTTTAGCTAAAATCCACAAAATACCGAAAATCGGGAGGTACCGATATATGGGACTATACCAATACATGGACCTATATTGACGATGTTTGGGGGATAAGTTTCGTGGCCACATAGAACTTCATATGTCAAATTATAGCTAGTTGGGTTAAAAATTTTAGCTAAAATCCACAAAATACCTAAAATCGGGAGTAACCGTTATATGAGGGCTATACCAAAACTTGGACCTACAGTTGCGTTCAAAATAATAGGAGCGCCCATACAAAAAAAGAAAATTGTCAAAAAAATATGGTTAAACTTACCTATTTTGGTTTATTTTGAATTTGTTTAACATTGTTGACATCCCAATACGATTTATAATGTTGGTGTAAACAGTAAATAATTTAAAACAGATTACCACATTTCTGCTGATGAATTAACTGTTGGGATGTCAACAATGTTAAACAAATTCAAAATAAACCAAAATGGGTAAGTTTAACCATGTTTATTCGACCATTCCCTTGGTGTTAATGAGCACTCTTATTGTTACGAACACAGCTGTATATCCATATTGTTTGTAGATATGGTTTTTGAGCTCCATGTATCCTAAATGCCAAATTATATCTAATTCGGTCTGCAAATGTGGCGTAAAAACTCAAAAAACCTCTAATCGGGAGGTACCGTTATATGGGGGCTATATCAAAACTTGGACCTATATACATACTTTTTTGTAGATATGTTGTTTGCCCCCCAGGAACCCTAAATGCCAAATTATAGCTAATTCGGTCTGCAAATATGGCGAAGAACGTCAAAATACCTCAAATCCAGAGGTACCGTTATATGGGGGCTATACCAAAGAGTGGACCGATATAGCCCATTTTCGAACTTGACCTGCCTATGGAAAAAAGACCCTCGGGTGCAAAATGTCAGCACTCTATCTCAGTTTTTTAAAACTATATTTTCTATAAACGTGTTTTTTTTGAAAACTATATTTTCTATAAACATGGATTTTTTAAAAAATATTTTTCTATAAACTTGGATTTTTAAAAAAATATTTTTTCTATAAACATGGACTTTTAAAAAATATTTTTTTCTAATAACGTAGATTTTTTAAAAAATATTTTTTCTAGAAACGTGGATTTTTTAAAAAATTATTTTTCTATAAACGTGGAATTTTTAAAATATATTTTTCTATAAACGCGGATTTTTTTAAAGAAATAATTTTTCTATAATCGTGGATTTAAAAAAAGATTTTTTCAAGAACAGTGGATTTAAAAAAAAAGATTTTTTCAAGAACAGTGGATTTAAAAAACATATTTTTTCTATAAACGTGGATTTAAAAAATCAATTATCCTTAATTTTTTTAAATATATTTTTTCAATTATCGTGGATTTTCTACAAAGTATTTTTTCAATAATCGTGGATTTTTAAACAAATATTTTTCAATTATCGTAGATTATCTACAAAATATTTTTCAATCATTGTCTATTATCTACAAAATACACGGTGCTCTTGAAACAATTTTAAATGGAAGGTGCTTACACCTTGGAAGTTTTTGCGGATTCTGAAACTATAATGTTTATAGATGAAAAAAATCAAGAAACAAAAAAATCGCCGGAGCGCTTTTTAAATAAATCACGATTTAAGTTGATATTTTTAGAGGTTGTTTAGGTTGTCACGATTTTGCTTAGAAACCGCAAGTCCTATGAAAATGGGACTAAAGAATATGTTGTAGCTATGAAAATTCTCTACATGATTGAAAATTCTCTACATGATTGACCCTTATGGTATTCTCGTCGGTTTTACCGTTTGTGAGATATAGATGTTCAAATTTGGACAATTCAAATTCAATTCAATTCTGTATCGCCCCCTTATAAAACAATGTCATGACTGCAAATTCACAACTTAAACTTATATATCTAAAAAAATGGTACAACTTAGGATAAGTTACTCAAGCAAGTCTTGTAGAGAATTTTCACAGCTTTAAGGTTTTCTCAGGTCCAATATCGTTAAGACTTACCGTATTCAAGTAAAATCGCGAAACCCAAACAAAAAAAACCTAAAAATGTAAACTGACTTTCTTTATCTCGAAAATGGTACAGGCTGGAAACAACTGATAAACGCCTCCTCTAGAGAATTTTCACAGCTACAACATTTTCTTTAGCTCCATTTCGATTGGACTTGCGGTTTCCAAGCAAAATCGTGAAAACCTAAAAAACACCTAAAAATGTGAATTTTGACCGCGATTTATTTAAAAATCCCTACAGCGATTTTTTCTTGTTTTTGGATTTTTCTCATCTATGAACATTGCTGTTTCAGAATTCACAAAAACTTCTCCTGTGTAAGCGGTTTTCATCAAAAGTTAGTTAAGGCGCACACTTCATGCCATTGTTTTATAAGGGGGCGATACAGTCAGTGCATTGTCCAAATTTGAACTTCTATATCTCAAAAATGGTAAAAACTACGAAAGTACCATAAATGTCGATCTTGTAGAGAAGTTTCATAGCTACAACATTTTCTTTGGTACGATTTTGATGGGACTTGCGGTTTCTAAGCGAAATCGTGAAAACCTAAACAACCCCTAAAAATGTCAACTTAAATCGCGACTTCTTTAAAAGGCGTTCCGGCGATTTTTTTTTTGTTTTTCTCATCTATAAACATTGTAGTTTCAGAATCAGCAAAAACTTTCGAGGTGTAAGCACCTTCCATTTAAAATTGTTTCAAGAGCACCGTGAATATTTCTCAATAATCGTGGATTTATAAAAACAATATTTGTTCAATGATCGTGGATCTTTAAAAAATATTTTTTCAATAATCGTGGATTTTAAAAAAAAATATATTTTTAATAATCTTGGATTCTAAAATTTTTATTTTAATAATCGTCGATTTAAAAAAAAAAACATTTGTTCAATATTCTTGGATTTTTAAAGGCAATATTTGTTCATTGTTCGTGGATTTAAAAAAATATTTGTTCAATAATCTTGGATTTATAAAAACATTATTTGTTCAATGATCGTGGATTTTTAAAAAATATATATTATTTAGTAATCGTGGATTTAAAATATATATATCCTTTTAGTAATCGTGGATTTAAAAAAAAAATATTTTATGAATAATCGTGGTTTTGTTTAACAATATCTTTTCAATAATCGTTAATTTTTTAAAAATATTTTGTAAATAATCGTGTTTTTAATTTTTATCAATAACTGTGGGTTTAAAAAATAGTTTTTCAGTAATCGTACATATTCTTAAATACACATATTTTTTCAATAATCGTGGATTTGTTCAATAATCATGGATTTAAAGAAACAAATTTTATCGTGGGTTTTTTTAAATATTTTTCAGTAATCTTTTTTTTATTTTTCAATAATCGTGGATTTAAAAAAAAAATTTCAATAATCTTGGGTTTTTCTAAATAAACATATTTCAATAAACGTGATTTTTAAAAAATATTTTTTCATACATAAGTCGCGGACATACTTCAATAATCGTAGATTATTTAAAAAAAGTATTTTTTAAATAATCGAGGATTTTAAACAATTCTTTTTTAATAATCGGCATTTTTTTAAATATTTTTTTAAGGAATCATGAATTTAAAAACAAATAATAATCGTGTATGTTTTAAATTTTTTTAATATTCTTTGAATTTTTTAAAAAAAAAATGTGGTCTCCTTTTTTACACAATCCACGATTATTAAAACGTGTTTTTTTAATGTAGACCATAACGTCTTCTTGTAGTACATCACATGGTAGTCATATCTATTCTATTTTGATTACATAGTCTTCATGTTGAAGGCCACGGGGTATTTCTTTAAAAAAATGCATGGAAGACCTTTGGTTCTCTCTCTCTCCCTCTTGCCTAAAAGTATACACCATACATTGCTCGTAATGTGCAACATTCTTTAAAACTCCCCAACACCACATCAGCTTTCTTCAAGTTAACTCTTTACAAACAATTTTTGAGGTCACTTAAGGATTACAAACGTCATCAGGTAGAAGGTATTATGGCTTTAGTATTTGTTTTTGTTGTCATCGTCGTCTTTGGCTTTGTCGTTTTGTTACTACTAACAAAAGGCTAAGCAAACTTGCATAAACATTCTATTTGCCAATGCTGTACTCGTCGTCGTCGTCGTAACATAGTTTTACATTTCTCGGTAGCGAGATGACAAACATGGGCCAAATACACAACCTTTGTGTGTGTGTGCTAGGTTTAAGCTTGAAAAGTTTTTTTTCTGAACATTAACAACAGCTGTAGTGGTCTGCTGTAATTCGTTGCTTATGCGAAAAACTAGGACACTGTATGACGATGAACGGGGGGTTTTTTCTGCCTGAATGGCTTTAAACATTATTATCATTATAAACAATAAGTGTGGTGTTTGTTGTTGTTTCGGTAATTCGGTATTTGCTTGGTTTGCTGATACCATTGTAGATTAAGCCATAATGCAGGTTTGCTGCTTAATGTTGTTTTAGCTTTGCTGTTAAAACAAACAAAGGGCTTAACTGCAGTTTTGTGTATATACGCAAAGGTCAAAAAGCGATGCGGAAATATGGAACAATGGGCGTGGATATATTGGGGAGGGGAAGGGAAAATGCAACTCGGTTAAGATCCACCAATTTTGTAAACAGCGGTTTATTGAATGTGTGTTGCATACTTTTAGGGGCCATACTTCTGCCCTATTTATTGTTTTGTTATTATTATGTTGGTGTGTGGTACAAAATTGAATACGGGGAAAAGTTTTAGAGATAAATACAGGAAACCTGATCCACGAGTAGTGAAATCTGTGTCGCCTTGTGTATCACGAAGGTAAGCCAGCTGATTGTTAGTTAGCTTTTCAAAGAAAAACTTAATTATACCCTCCATAAGACGTGTATTTTTCCAAGATCTGGCCCTTATTCCACGAAACAACTTATCAACTTTTCATTTTGCACTTGGCAATATTTTTGACAATTCGCAAATTTTTCCGTTCCACAGAACCCTTATTTTTAATAAGTGATAGGTTGCTAATGATAAGTTGAGTTTGCTAAGTTTAAAAAAAATGTTGTTCTCTTTATGATTTCTGTTCCACAAACGTCCTCTTCTGCTAAGTGAAAAGTTGTAACCGCCAAGTGTATTGTGGTAAGATTTTGAAAAAAAATTGCACTTTCGTTCCACAGAAAATTTTGCATTTTGTTTTTGCAGACCAAATTTTGATAATTTTGCCTAAAATTTGCGGGGTAAACGTTCTCTTTGCCAATGTACATTGTTAAAATAAGTAAAGTTTTTAAAACGTTACGAAGGGAGATTTTGTTCGGAAATATTGAACACATAGTAATAACAAGAAATTATAAAGATCCACCCCTTTTGAACATCCCTCTACCAACTTCCACCCTCAGAAACATCGCCCTCAGAACTTCAACCGTGCGAACCACACCCTTCGGAATTTCCACTCTGCAAACAATCCAATTCCGAACATCCAACTTCCGAACAACACCCTCCGAACCACCCCACAAATCACTTGATCAATCCCACGGCAGCAGGTACTCTGTACCGGATTGACACGGGACCACACAACATCAGCGTTCCGTCCAGCTTTTGCCACCTCAGTGAACATGTGTTTGTATTTGTTTCGTTTTTCTGTGCCGGAATGTCTGCTCCGGATTCTTTTGGCCCTGCCGTGACGGAGGAAAACCCAGGACCAATATATTTTTGCAGGGTTTGTCACATCGGCATCTTCACCCATATCCAATCTTTGGTGAGATGCAATAGATGCCAGGAGTGGGTGCATTTAAGGGGTTGCTCTGGACTTGTCCACGCGAGGGACTACGATAGAGACTATGTTGCTGCATGATGCGCGAACACAGCCCCCAGTGAGTCGTCGTCGTCAGATTACGAAACTCTCCCGCAGTTCCCCCAACAGCAGCACCACACGTGCAGCATTTAACATCAGCCGTTGTTGTTCCAATCCCGGAAAATGCACCGTTTTTGCAATTTAATTGCAATGGACTCCGTGGTAAGATCGATGAAATAGTGGAATTTATGAATCGGAAGAAGATCAAGGTCGCGGCGGTGCAGGAAACCATGCTGAACGACCAAAGCCCAGTACGTTGTGATGGTTACAACGTAATAGGAAGGATCGCACCAGATGTGAAGGTGGGGGATTAGCTTTCCTTTTGCACCAGTCTGTTCAATACAGACCTATCTCGCTTGAGCCTGACATTAGCCCGCTTTTGGAAGGTCATAATCGTTTTGTCCTGAAGGACTTTAATGCGCATCATGAGATGTGGCATTCGGCCCTCGGAAACGACCAGGGGAGTAAAGCGCTGGCTGAGCAGATTGATAGCTCTACGCTTAGCTCGGTACCAGAATTAGAGGAGCATGTCACAGTTCGCCAGACATAACCATCGTGTCACCTGGTCTGACAAATGAGATCATCTGGCAATCCGTCATTTCCCTTGGATCAGACCATCTCCCCATAATTGTCTCCATCAGCAGACCACCCGATTTCATCACCTCTGAACGCCGCACATTCCTCAATCATGGGAAAGCTGATTGGCCGAGTTTCAGAGAGTTCACCAATCACCGCTTCAGAGAATTGTCCAATCCTTCTGATGTTCGGGTAGCGGAAAGGGCGTTCCGAGACATCATCAATGCAGCAGCCGCTCGCCATATGCCTGCCGGTCGAATACCCGAAGTAAGACCAAATTTCCCAGCAGAGGCGACGGCATTAGCAAATGAGCCTGATGAGCATCGTCGAACCAACCCCGACGACCCCAGAGTCAGGAAGCTGACACTGGAAGTTAACAGGCTGGTCGGCGAATATAACCGGAACAAGTGGTTAAATCATCTGAAGAGTTGCAACATTGGATCCGGTATAAGTAAATTGTGGGCAACGGTTAAGTTCACTCTCGAACCCTGGAAGGAGGGATGACAGGATCTCAGTCATGTTTGGCGACGATACGTTGACTGACCCGAAGAGGTGTGTACTTCAATCGACCTTTCCTGTATTCCGCCCCCTTCAGACGGCATTGAGATCGTAACGTATGCGGAGGACGATTGCACGATCCTGGCGTCAGGTACCTACCCTGATGACATCTGTGAGAGTGAACTCTTATTTAACCGATCTTACCACCTTTTTCCACGCGAGGAATATGCAGATATCCGCCACTAAATCGACGGCCACTCTGTTCACCACATGGACGGCGCAGTATAGAAGAGAGTTGAATATCAGGGTCACAAACTGCACCAAAATTTTAGGGGTCACATTCGACACAACTCTCACGTCGTCCTCGCATGCCACAGCTATCTGAGATAAACTGAAAAATAGGAACAAGGTCCTCAAGTCCCTAGCCAGCAGCACTTGGCGTGCAGATAAAGAAGCCTTGTTGACCACATATAAAGCGAGAGGTCGGTCTGTGGTAAGCTATGCGGCGCCAGTTTGGTCCCCGAATTTATGTGACACGCAGTGGGATAAGATTCAAATTTGTCAGAACGCCGCCCTCAGAACAGCAACAGGGTGCCTCCTCAAATCTACAGTGGACCATCTACATGAGGAGGCAAAGATTCTTCCAGTACGGCAATTTAATGAGATACTATCGGTTCAGTACTTGCTCGGGTGTTACCGTGAGAGCCATCACCATCTGCTGGCCACCAATACACCCAGACATAGCAGGAAGGATATTCATGCTCAAGATAGGGAGGTCCAACAATTTAGGAGAGAACCCCTAGATCAACAGGCATATCAAGCAGTTTTGAATAGTATTCACACGGATGCAGTTGCCAAGGCCATAAGCAAATATAGTGTGAATAAAGTCCTCGGAGTACATGCCCCACCTATCGCAGCTGAGGGCCGTCAGCTGCCACGACAAACCAGAGTAGTTTTGGCTCAATTACGATAGGGATATTGCAGTCGCCTAAATTCCTATTGGGCGGGAATTGATCGCACCGTGCAAGACATCTGCCCAGTATGCGGCATGGGCCCGCACGATATCAAGCCCCTATTCAACTGCCTCGCCAAACCTACTCATCTAACTCCAGTGGATCTGTGGTTGCATACCACATCGTAGTAGCCACTTTCCTGGAACTGGAGATAGAGCCAGATTGATCAGGAGAACGAACATACAAACATAATAACAAAACACTGTTACAACAACAACAAAACACTTAGACTAAACTCTATTTCAGAATTTTTTATTTTGTTTTATTTTATTTTTATTTTATATTCATTTTTATTTTTATCTTATTTTTATTTTGTCTTCATTTTAATTTCATTTTGTTTTTATTTTATGTTTATTTTATTTTCATTTTATTCTATTTTTTATTTTATTTTATTTTATTTTATTTTATTTTATTTCATTTTATTTTATTTTATTTTATTTTATTTTATTTTATTTTATTTTATTTTATTTTATTTTATTTTATTTTATTTTATTTTATTTTATTTTATCTTATTTTATTTTCATTTTATTTTTATTTTGTTTTTATTTTATTTTATTTTATTTTATTTTATTTTATTTTATTTTATTTTATTTTATTTTTATTTTGTGTTTATTTTATTTTTATTTTATGTTTATTTTATTTTATTTTCATTTTATTTTATTTTATTTTATTTTACTTTACTTTATTTTGTTTTCATTTTATTCTCATTTAATTTTCATTTTGTTTTTATTTTATGTGCATTTTATTTTATTGTTATGTTATTTTGTTTTCATTTCATTTTCATTTTGTTTTGTTTTTATTTTATGTTTATTTTATGTTCATGTTTATTTTTATTTTATATTATTTTATTTTCATTTAATTTTCATTTTGTTTTTATTTTTATTTATAATTATTTTATGTTTATTTTATGTGTATTTTATTTTATATTATTTTCATTTTATTTTTATTTTATGCTTATTTTATGTTCATATTTATTTTATTTTATTTTATTTTATTTTATTTTATTTTATTTTATTTTATTTTATTTTATTTTATTTTATTTTATTTTATTTTATTTTATTTTATTTTATTTTATTTTATTTTATTTTATTTTATTTTATTTTATTTTATTTTATTTTATTTTATTTTATTTTATTCTATTTTATTTTATTTTATTTTATTTTATTTTATTTTATTTTATTTTATTTTATTTTATTTTATTTTATTTTATTTTATTTTATTTTATTTTATTTTATTTTATTTTTATTTTTATTTTTATTTTTATTTTTATTTTAATTGTTATTTTTATTTTTATTTTTATTTTTATTTTTATTTTTATTTTTATTTTATTTTATTTTATTTTATTTTATTTTATTTTATTTTATTTTATTTTTATTTTTATACCCTCCACCATAGTATGGAGGGTATATTAAGTTTGTTTTTCCGTTTGTAACGCATTGAAATACTCATTTGCGACCCTATAAAGTATATATATTCTTGATCAGGGTAAAATTCTAAGTCGATCTGAGCACGTCCGTCCGTCCGTCCGTCTGTGGTAATCACTCTAGCATCCACAAAAATGAAGATAGGACGCTGAAATTTTGGGAAAATGCGTCTTTTGTTTGCAGGCAGGTCAAGTTCGATGATGGGCTATATCGGTTCACGTTTTGGTATAGCCCCCATATAACGGTACCCCCGATTTACGGTATTTTGACGTTTTTAGCTACATTTTCAGACCGATTTGGCTATAATTTGACATTTAGGGTTCTTTAGTGTCAATAAACATATATAACAAAACTTGTGGACATAGGTCCACGTTTTGGTATAGCCCCCATATAACGGTACCCCCCGATTTGCGGTATTTTGACGTTTTTAGCTACAATTTTAGACCGATTTAGCTATAATTTGACATTTAGGGTTCTTAAGTATCACAAAACTTATATAACAAAAGTTGTGGACATAGGTCCACGTTTTGGTATAGCCTCCATATAACGGTACCCCCCGATATACGGTATTTTGACGTTTTTAGCTACATTATCAGACCGTTGTAGCTATAATTTGACATTTAGGGTTCTTTAGTGTTGATAAACTTATATATTAGAAGTTGTGGACATAGGTTCACGTTTTGGTATAGCCCCCATATAACGGTACCCCCGATTTGCGGTATTTTCACTTTTTAGCTACATTTTCAGACCGATGTAGCTATAATTTGACATTTAGGGTTCTTAAGTGTTGATAAACTTATATATTAGAAGTTGTGGACATAGGTCCACGTTTTGGTATAGCCCCCATATAACGGTACCCCCCGATTTACGGTATTTTGACGGTTTTAGCTACATTATCAGACCGTTGTAGCTATAATTTGACATTTAGGGTTCTTAAGTGTTGATAAACTTATATATTAGAAGTTGTGGACATAGGTCCACGTTTTGGTATAGCCCCCATATAACGGTACCCCCCGATTTACGGTATTTTGACGGTTTTAGCTACATTATCAGACCGTTGTAGCTATAATTTGACATTTAGGGTTCTTAAGTGTTGATAAACTTATATATTAGAAGTTGTGGACATAGGTCCACGTTTTGGTATAGCCCCCATATAACGGTACCCCCCGATTTACGGTATTTTGACGGTTTTAGCTACATTATCAGACCGTTGTAGCTATAATTTGACATTTAGGGTTCTTAAGTGTTGATAAACTTATATATTAGAAGTTGTGGACATAGGTCCACGTTTTGATATAGCCCCCATATAACGGTACCCCCCGATTTACGGTATTTTGACGGTTTTAGCTACATTTTCAGACCGATTTGGCTATAATTTGAAATTTAGGGTTCTTAAGTGTCAATTAACGTATATAACAAAACTTGTGGACATAGGTCCACGTTTTGGTATAGCCCCCATATAACGGTACCCCCCGATTTACGGTATTTTGACGTTTTTAGCTACATTTTCAGACCGATATAGCTATAATTTGACATTTAGGGTTCTTAAGTGTAACTAAACTCATATAACAAAAGTTGTGGACCTAGGTCCACGTTTTGGTATAGCCCCCATATTACGGTACCCCCGATTTACGGCATTTTGACGTTTTTATCTACATTTTCAGACCGATTTAGCTATCAATTGACATTTAGGGTTCTTAAATGTCAATAAACTTATATAATTAGTGGACATAAGTCCACGTTTTGGAATAGCCCCCATTTAACGTTACCGCCCGATTTCAGGTATTTTGAGAATTTTACCAACAAGTTTTAACCGAATTATCTGTAATTTAAACATTTGACATTTGAAATTCTTAGTGGTCACCACACCTCTCCACCAAAAATTGTCAAGAAAGCCCCCATATAACGGTACCTCCCGATTTTCAGTAATTTGATGATTTTAGCTACAATATTAAACCGAACTAGCAGTAATTTGACATTTGAAGTTCTTTGTGGTCGCAACACCTCTCGATCCAAAAATTGTCAACATAGGTCCATGTTCGTATATAGCTCCTATGTAACGGTACCTCCCAATTTTCAGTAATTTGGCAATTTTAGCTACAATTTTTAACAGAACTAACTGTAATTTGACATTTGAAGGTTGTAGTGGTCACCACACATCTGCATCAAAAATTTTCAACATAGCCCCAATATAACGATACTTCCCGATTTTCGGTACTTAGAGGATTTTACTTAAAATGTTTAACCGCACGTAGGTCCATGTTTTTGTATAGCCCCAAACAAACCTCCCGATTTTCCGTACCTTTATTTTTTTGAAGGAACTTTCTGTAATTTGAAATTTAAAAGTCAACAAAAATTCTGCAACAAAAATTGTTCATTTAAGTTCATATTTTCGTATAGCCCACATACCTCCGAACTAGCTGTTAATGACATTTGAAGTTCCCACGTTATGTACCAATTTTCGGTATTTTGAGGATTCTAGCTGCAATTTTTAACCGAATTAGGAGTTATTTGACATTAAAGGCTCCCATCAAAAACTGTCAACATAGGCCCATGTTTTATTATAACCCCTGTATAACAGTACCTCCCAATTTCTAGCCCACCAAAAATTGTCAACAGTTAGATATATGCACCATAAAAAAGGGCCTCCCGAATGAAGCATTTTATGTACATTATCTGACATTTTAACGTACTCACTTAAAGTTGGGGACAGGAATGAATATTTTATGGTGGAGGGTATGAAAAGTTCGGCCCGGCCGAACTTAACGCTTTTTTACTTGTTATTTTCATTTTTATTTTTATTTTTATTTTTATTTTATTTTTATTTTATTTAATTTTATTTATTTTTTTAATTTTATTTTATTTTTATTTAATTTTGATTTTATTTTTATTTTATTTCGATTTCATTTTATTTTTATTTTATTTTCATTTTGTTTTTATTTTATGTCTATTTTATTTTAATTTTATTTTATTTTATCTTTATTATTTTATTTATTTATTTTTTCATTACTCACTTTTAATAACACCAGTTTCTTTTCAGTTTTGTTCTCGCGTCCCATTTTTACATGTCTTATTTATCATTGCCAAGTAGAAAATAATGCAAAGATGATAAAATATTTCTGTGGAACAAATAGCAT
Organism: Musca autumnalis; assembly: GCF_047663935.1. Taxonomy (NCBI): domain Eukaryota; kingdom Metazoa; phylum Arthropoda; class Insecta; order Diptera; family Muscidae; genus Musca; species Musca autumnalis. The sequence goes on along the minus strand of NW_027411656.1, from coordinate 70,612 downwards.
CCACACTTTGCAAGAGAATGGAGAGTCTTAGCAAGATGGCGAAAAATTAAGCAAGAGAACACAACCACTTTGCGAAAGAGAACAGTGATAATCAAATTTGCTAAGTACAAACAGAAACTGAAAAGGTATTTTGTGGAACAAAAAAAATATCACTTTTCAAAATAGCTACTTTTTGATAAGTGCAAAGTTAAAAGCAGTAAGTTGTTTCGTGGAATATAGCCCTGATCACTTTGAAATCAGTACCATTTACAGTGCCACGTCTGTGGATATTTATGATTTTGTGTTGTTGTTGTTTCATTTACATTGCATTGCAACTTATTTGAGTTATTTTTATAAAGAAGCGCCTTTGTTCACGAAAAATTGTTACATAAACAACTGGTCCGCAAAAAAAAAAAAACAAAAGAATTCTTTATGTTTCCCCTTTGTCCTTTTGTATATAATTTTTATGTCATAGTATGTGTATAATTATGTATGTACGTTTCTACGTGTTTATGTCATCATAAAAACCAAACATGTACTGATCTAAACTTCTATTGTCTTATTATCTTTAATGTCATATCTGGCTTTTGCTATTCAAATCTAACTGGCATAAAGGGACAACCAAACCAACCTAGAGCCGAACCAACCAACCAACCATTCCAAACAACAACAAACATTTACATGAAATTACTGCCATTATTATTACCTTTATATGCTTAACTCAACAAAAACAAAGCAAAAAAAAAAAAAAAACAATAATAATCGTAATCGTAATAATGCTGCGACTGACTATGCATGCATGTTGCTCATGCAAACATGACAGCAACAGCAGCAACATACAAATGGCAAAGTCTTTATTGTTAAGTACCGGAAAAATGTTCTAAATTTATTTTTACTACATTTTGTAGATCTCTCGAAATTGTACAAAAATTTCATTATTTCGCATTGTCTTTGTCTTTTGAATGGCAGAATGGCATAGAACAGAATGACGACACATTACAACTACAAGGTGAATGCGTACGAATTAGGTACATGTTCGCAATTTAAATATGATGCAGGATACTCGTCCTACTGCTCATTGTTGTGTGCGAATCGTATTTTTGGTCTCATGCATAAAATAAAAATTCAATGCCAAAGAAGAAAACAAAACGCACATACACACACAACATTTGGAAAAGATGGCTTAAATGGCCTTTTGTTGAAATGTTGAATACACATAACAGTCATTACAGACAATTGTGTCAGTACACAATAAAATGTTGCAAAAAAAACACACACACAGCAAAGGAAAAGGGTCAGGATTGTGACTTGAAGGTGGAAATAACACAATAAGGAAATGCCTAACATAATAACAAAATGTTGTTGAAATTAAAAAGACCATAGAAATATCAACAAAAGTTCAGTGGCGATTCAAATAATATGATTATTCATATGACGCCTAAAAGTATGCAGCACACAAAAATAGTGTACATATATACTTACATAAATCAGCTGATATAGGAAGTCATTGTTGTCGCCTCTAAAAAACACTTTCGGCTTCTATGTGAAGTCCTTGTGGTCTATGGTAGAACCTCTAGGTTAATATGGTAAACCTCTGTAGTGCGATTCTCTAGTTAATTTTTTGAGTCAGGTTTTCCATAAGAAGACCACTGAGAACACTAGGACAACCTCTTACCATCTATAGCAAGAACTTTTGTGTTCTATAAGAGGACCTCTGATTGCCTATAGGAAGACACCTAGTCTTCTTTGACGAGACCTATGGCCTTCTATTAGCAGACCTCTTCTATTTGAAGACCTTTGGACTTCTACTTAAATATTTTTTCTGTTCTATGAGAAAACCGTTGGTCTTCTATGACCTGTCTCTGGCTTTCTATAGCAAGACTTCTAGTCTTCTATCAGAAGGCCTGTAGCTTTCTATAGAAAGGCCTTTGGTAACCATTAGGAAGACATTTCACCTTCTATGAGAAGATGTTTGGTCTTCCATGAGATGACCACTGGTCCGCCATGAGAAGACATCTGCTCTTCTATGAGAAGACCTCTGCTCTTCTATGAGAAGACCTCGGATCTTTCATTGAAAGACTGGTCTTCTATAGAAAGACTTCTTGTCTTCTATAGGAAGACCTCTGTTCATCTATATGAAGACCTCTGCTCTTCTATGTGAAGACCTCTGGTCTTCTTTGAGAAGACCCCTGGTCTTTTATAGGTATTTGTCGGTAACTCAAAAAATGAATTAGAGAAACGCACTACTGGTATTTTATAGAAGTTTACTATAGGAAGAATTCAGACCTTCTATAAGTAGACCACTGGTCTTTTATTTGACGATCTGTTACCTTCTATAGCAAGAGAAGGCCTGTAGCTTTTTATTGAAAGACCAATGGTTATCCTTAAAAAGACATTGGATATTCAATTAGACGACCTCTGGCCTTTCAGGAGAAGACCTCTGGTTTTGTATAGACCTCTTGTCTTCTATAGGAAGACCCCTGGTTTTTCTTAGGAAAACCACTGGTGTTTCTTATGAGAACCTCTGGTCTTCTATAGGAAGAACTCTTGTCTTTTACAGGAAGACATCTGGTCATCTATAGGAAGACCTCAGATCTTCTAAGATAAGTTCTGGGGTCTTCTATGAGAAGACCTCTGGTCTTCAATGGGAAGACCTCTTTCCTTTTATGGGAGGATCTCTGTTTTCTATGGGAAGACCTATGGTCTCTTATGAGAACAAATCCGGTATTTTATAAGAAGTCCTCTGATATTTCATGCGAAGACTTCTGGTTTTCTATACGAAGGTCTTCTATGAGAAGACCTCGGGTCTTCTATGAGAAAACCTCTGCTCTTCTATGAGAAGAACTCTGGTCTTCTAAAAAGACTTCTATGGCCTCTGGTCTTCTATGAGAAAACCTCTGGTCTTCTATGAGAAAACCTCTGGTCTTCTATGAGAAGAACTCTGGTCTTCTAAAAAGACTTCTATGGCCTCTGGTCTTCTATGAGAAAACCTCTGGTCTTCTATGAGAAGACCTATGGTCTTCTATAAAAAGGTCTCTGGTCTTCTATGAGAAGACCTTTGGTCTTCTATGAGACGACTTGTGGTCTTCTATGAGAAGATTTCTGGTCTTCTATGGGAAGACCATGGTCTTCTATAAGAACACCTATATATATATATATATATAAGAAGACCTATGGTCTTCTATGAGAACACTTCTGGTCTTCTATGAGAAGAGCTCTGGTCTTTTATGAGAAGACACCTTGTCTACTATCAGACGACCCTTGGTCTCCTTATAGAAAACCACCGGCCTTCTATGAAAAGACCCCTTATCTTCTATGAGAAGACACCTGGTCTCTATGAGAAGACCTCTGGTCTTCTATTAGAGGTCATCTGGTCTTCTATGAGAAGACCTCTGGTCTTCTAGTAGAAAACCACCGGCCTTCTATGAGAAGATCTATAGTCTTCTATGAAAAGACTTCTGGTCTTCTATGAGAAGACCTGTGGTCTTCTATTAAAAGACCTCTGGTCTTCTATGAGAAGACCTATGGTCTTCTATTAAAAGACTTATGGCCCTATAGAAAACCATAGGTCTGCTATTAGAGGTCATCTGGCCTTCTATGAGAAAACCTCTGGTCTTCTAGTAGGAAACCACCGGCCTTCTATGAGAAGATCTATGGTCTTCTATGAGAAGACTTTTGGTCTTCTATGAGACGACCTGTGGTCTTCTATGAGAAGACCTATGGTCTTCTATGAGAAGGCGTATGATCTTCTATGAGAGGACCTATGATCTTCTATGAGAAGACCTATAGTCTTCTATGAGAATACCTATGGTCTTCTATGAGAAGACCTATAGTCTTCTACGACAAGATCTATGGTTTTCTATGAGAAGATCTATGGTCTTCTATGAGAAGGCTTTTGGTCTTCTATGAGACGACCTGTGGTCTTCTATAAGAACACCTATGGTCTTCTATGAGAAGACCTATGATCTTCTATGAGAAGACCTATAGTCTTCTATAACGAGATCTATTGTATTCTATGAGAAGACCCATGGCCTTCTATGGGAAGACCTATGGTCTTCTATGAGAAGACCTATGGTCTTCTATGAGAAGACCTATGGTCTTCTGTGAGAAGACCTATGGTCTTCTATGAGAAGACCTATGGTCTTCTATGAGAAGACATATGGTCTTCTATGAGAAGACATATGGTCTTCTATGAGAAGACCTATGGCCTTCTGTGAGAGGATCTATGGTCTTCTATGAGAAAACCTATAGTCTTCTATGAGAAGATTTCTGGTCTTCTATCAGACGACGTCTGGTCTTTTATAAATAGACCTCTGGTCTATGAGAAGACCTATGGTCTTCTATGAGAAGACCTGAAGTCTTTTCATAGAAGTCCAAAGGTCTTCTCATAGAAGATCATAGTTCATATAAGACGACCCATCGTCTTCCTTGAGAAGACCTAAGGTCTTCTATGAGAAGACCTCTGGTCTTCTAAGAGAAAATTTCTGGCCTTCCATCAGACGACCTCTGGTTTTCTATAAAAAAGACCTCTGGTCTATGAGAAGACCTATGGTCTTCTATGAGAAGATCTATGGTGTTCTATTAAAAGGTCTCTGGTCTTCTATGAGAAGATCTTTGGTCTTCTATGAGAAAACCTCAGGTCTTCTATGAGAAGTTAGTCTGGTCTTGTATGAGAAGACCTCTGGTCTTCTATGAGTAGACCTCTGGTCTTCTATGAGAAGACCTCTGGTCTTCTATGAGAAGACCTCTGGTCTTGTAGTAGAGAACCACCGGCCTTCTATGAAAAGACCTTTGGTCTTCTATGAGACGACCTGTGGTCTTGTATGAGAAGACCTATGGTCTTCTATGAGAAGACCTATTGTATTCTTTTAAAACTATGAGAAGACTTTTGGTCTTCTTTAAGAAGGCCTCTGGTCTTCTATGAGCAGACCTCTGGTCTTCTATAAAAAAAAACCTCTGGTCTATGAGAAGACCTATGGTCTTCTATGAGAAGATCTGTGGTGTTCTATTAAAAGGCCTCTGGTCTTCAACGAGATGACCTTTGGTCTTCTATGAGAAGACTTCTGGTCTTCTATGAGAAGACATCTGTTCTTTTATAGGAAGACCTCTGGTCTTTTATGAGAAAACCTCTGGTATTCTATGAGAGGACCCCTTGTCTTCTAGGAGAAGACCTCTGGTATTCTATGGGAAGATCCCTTGTCTTCTATGAGAAGATCCCTTGTCTTCTATGAGAAGACCTTTGGTCTTCTATGAGAAAACCTTTGGTCTTCTATGAGACGACCTGTTGTCTTCTATGAGAAGGCCTTTGGTCTTCTATGAGACGACTTGCGGTCCTCTATGAGAAGACCTCTGATCTCCTATAGGAAGACCATGGTCTTCTATAAGAACAACTATGGCCTTCTATAAGAACACCTATGGCCTTCTATAAGAAGACCTCTGGTCTTCTATGAATAGACTTCTGGTCGTCTATGAGAAGACCTCTGGTCTTCTATGAGAAGACCTCAGGTGTTCTATGAGTATACCTCTGGTCTTCTATGAGAAGACTTATGGTCTTCTATGAGAAGACCTATGGTCTTCTATGAGAAGACCTATGGTCTTCTATGAGAAGACGTATGGTCTTCGATGAGAAGACGTATGGTCTTCGATGAGAAGACCTTTGGTATTCTATGAGAAGACCTCTGGTCTTCTGTGAGAGGACCTCTGGTCTTCTATGAGAAGACCTCTGGTATTCTATGAGAAGACCTCTGGTCTTCTATGAGAAGACCTCTGGTCTTCTATGAGAAGACCTCTGGTCTTCTATGAGAAGACGTCTGGTCTTCTATGAGAAGACCTATGGCCTTCTATGAGACGACTTGCGGTCCTCTATGAGAAGACCTCTGATCTCCTATAGGAAGACCATGGTCTTCAATAAGAACAACTATGGCCTTCTATAAGAACACCTATGGCCTTCTATAAGAAGACCTCTGGTCTTCTAGGAATAGACTTCTAGTCGTCTATGAGATGACCTTTGGTCTTCTATGAGAAGACCTCTGGTCTTCTATGAGAAGACCTCTGGTCTTCCATGAGAAGTCCTACGGTCTTCTATGAGAAGACCTATGGTCTTCTATGAGAAGACCTATGGTCTTCTATGAGAAGACGTATGGTCTTCGATGAGAAGACGTATGGTCTTCGATGAGAAGACCTTTGGTATTCTATGAGAAGACCTCTGGTCTTCTGTGAGAGGACCTCTGGTCTTCTATGAGAAGACCTCTGGTATTCTATGAGAAGACCTCTGGTCTTCTATAGAAATACCTCTGGTCTTCTATGAGAAGACCTAAGGTCTTCTATGAGAAGACCTATGGTCTTCTATGAGAAGACCTCTGGTCTTCTATGAGAAGACCTCTGGTCTTATATAAGAAGAGTTTTGTTTTCTTGAAGAAGACCTACTATAAGGTATTTTTCCTCCTATGGAATTTCTGTGTTCTTCTTGAAGAAGATATCTGTCCATTCACAGGGACGTAGGTACGCCTCTAGTGTTTTATAGAATGCCTTCTTGTCTTTTTTAAGAAGACCTAAACTGCTTATTATACCTACCCCCAGAAAGCCTGACATTTTACACAGAAAACTTTCTAAATTAGGGAATTGTTCGTAGTACATTTGGGTTTACATACACTGAGGGCATTTAGCTGTAGGCAAAGCTGGAGGATTCTTGTTTACTTGTATTAACAAGATTGCATGCATATGTTTGTATATTAGGGTTATGACGTTTTACATCCTCATATCCCTGTATCATACCGTTATTTGGTTGTGTAAAAAATAACATAAAATCTTAATTATGAGGTGAATCGATAAAAAAGCATGCGCTTAAAGTCATTTGAAAAATTTTCCATATATGCTGTTTTGACAAACTTTTGTAGTCACTATAAGCATATATTTAACTGAATACAAGCTTCGGAGCCACGCGGCATAACCCTAATGGCATCACTTTTTGTTTCTCACTCAACTTATCATCATATCATTACATATATATATTATTTTATAGCATATATATTTTTATTTTAGAAACATTCTTCAATATTTAAATGGAATAAAAGTTATTATAGTCAATAATAGGAAAAAGGCCATCCATTTGTGCAACAGGAAATAATTTTTTGAGAAAATTTTTATTTTCAATTCATAGTATTTTTTTCAAAAAAAAAAAATCAGAGTCGTTAGTGCGTGACCTTTTTTAATGCCTAAATAGAATAAACATTATTTAGTGATTAATAGGTAAAGGTTCATTCATTTTTGCTACAGAAAATCATCTTTGAGAAAAAAGGTCAAAAAGCCATAACCCTTATGTCCCTAATGCATTTTTTTTATTCCTTGTTTATTCCTCTTGGGAACATAGGACTTCTACAAAGTTGTTCCATCTTAATCTATCATGACATAATACTTAAATTTCATCGAATGATTTGTTTGTCTTCCCTAATGTACACATATCTTATGTCTGATTAGCGAGTTTGCTTAAAAGTATGCAGCAGGCCATATAAAACGTACAATATTTTTTATTTAATTTAAACAAATTTTTGTTGAATGCCTAATTAAAATTCCTTTTAGTTTTAACTTTTTTTTTAAACCTGTTGCTACCAATGTCGAATATGTTAGCACATAAATCAAATCATCTTTAGCAATACCCCACACAGCCCACCTTTGTCTCCCCCTTAATTTAAACAATTAAATTTGATTTATTTGCACCTGCAGTAGCTGGAATTTGCGTGTCATTTAATTGTTTTCACTTTAAAATCCAACACCTAAAAAGGGGTGTTGAGAACTTTTTTTCTCACTCGATTTATAACATGACAACAACAATACAAAAATACTAATTTTTGTTGTTGCTAAACGTTTTGTCAAAAACACAAAAACACAACTTTAAAAGGCAACACCATTATCATCGTCATCGTGACAAAGCAGCTAATAGCAGGCCACTGTATTGTAACACAGGACAAAGTTGTTGTTTAATTATTAAAGATAATTACAATGGACATTTGTCGTGTAATTTGCGATTGTTGCTGCTGCCACTATCTTTGGTGTTTTTGTTGTAACACTAACAAATATTTTAAGAATTTACTACAACTACAAAAATGCCAACAGCGTTATTGTCATGTCATTAAGTCATATTTAATTGTTGCACTTGTCAGCAGCAGCAGCAGTAGCAGCAACGGCGGCGGCAAAAGCACACCTTTAGCCACCCATCCATACCGGAACAGTTTGTAGGTGTTATTTAGACACATTCAAACAACACACAATCAGGCAGAGAGACAGACAGACACATAGTTATTGCGATACCACCTTAGGCAACAATTGTCTGACTAAATTTATGATAAAAATCATACAAAGCGCTTAACGCCGCTAATATCCACATGCAACAAAATAATAAATGAAATACTCACACAAGGAACAACAACAAAACAGAGGTGTGAAAATCATATCATGTCAAAACCAACTAGCCAACTTTAATGACAATTCATTGGAAATAATTAGAAATTCATTAAGAATTGCTGGGAATTCTGACCGTGTGATTAAATCGGGATGTTTATTCAATTTCACAGACATACTGTACCTTCGAACTGGAATTTTTGAATTAGAATTTTTCTGTGGGTGCATCAAAAAAAAAAAAAAAAAAAAAAAAAAAAAAAAAAAAAATAACAAACACAAAAATGTTGAAGAAACCAGGTTTATTGGTCTAAAGGGTCCTTGAAAAAATATTCGTTAGAAATCCTCGTTTATTGATCTAAAGGGTCATTTAAAAGTATTCGTTAAATCCACGTTTATTGGTCTATGGGTACATGAACAAATATTATTTAAAAATTCAAGTTTATTGGTCTAAAGGGCCTTGAAAAATATTATTTAAAGCCATGAAAAATATTCTTTAAAGATCCATGTTTATTGGTCTAAGGGGTCCTTGGAAACATATTCGATAAACATCCACGTTTATTGGTCTATCGGTCCATGAAAAAATTTTCTTTACAAATCCACGTTAATTGGTCTATGGGGCCATGAAAAACATTCGTCAAAAATCCACGTTTATTGGTCTAAAGGATCCTTGAAAAAATATTCTTTAAAAATCCACGTCCATGGATCCATGAAAAAATATTATTTCAACAAGTAAAAGTCATTAGGTTCGGCCAGGCCGAATTTTTTTTATACCCTCCACCAAAAAATAGCCTTAATTAAAATGGAATAATTAGGGTCCTTTCACAATTTTAGGTGGAACAACTTTTCGACAATGGATAGACTCCTACTGCCTCCCTTTATTGCTTAAGTTACACTGTGAACACAAATGTTGGGGCAGAGGTAATTCCTTTTGGAGATAAAAGCCCTTGGTTTGTATATTAAAAACCCCGAAGAACAGAAGCGCGGTGATTCGAACTTCCGCGATATGGCGTGATGAAGTTTTTGCAAGAGCCCCTGTAATTCATCATGAATTAGCATTATATCTTTGTTAGTTGTTTTTCTAGAGCACTTAAGCAACAGTGAACAAAGATATAACGCTAATTCCTGATGGCCCACAGGGTCTCTAACAAAAATTTCATCACGCCATAACGCGGAAGTTCGACTCACGGCGGATCTGTCCTTCGGAGTTCATAATATACTCACCAAGGCCTTTCTTCCTCAAGTGGAATTTTCCGGACTTTCTAATCTAAAAAAATGTGTTCAGCTAGGTGAAAGGTACCACCTACGGGGCTATATCAAAAAGTCAACCTATCTTTAAATTTTTTGGCGGAAAAGTTTTATAGCTGCAGGTAACTTCAAAACATGGACCTATGTTGACGATGTTTGGTGGAGTTGTTTTATGACCACCGGGAACCTCAAATGGCAAATTACAGCTAGTTCGGTTAAAAATTGTAGCTAAAATTCTCAAAATATTAAAAATCGGGAGGTACCGATTTATGTGGGCTATACCAAAACATGGACCTATGTTGACGTTGTTTCGTGGAAATGTTTCATGACCACTGAGAACCTCAAATTTCAATTTACAGCTAGTTCGGTTAAAAATTGTGGCTAAAATTCTCAAAATACCGAAAATCGGGAGGTTCCGATATATGAGGGCTATACCAAAACATGGACCTATGTTGACGATGTTTAGTGGAGATGTTTCATGACCACTGAGAACCTCAAATGGGAAATTACAGCTAGTTCGTTTAAAAATTGTAGCTAAAATTCTCAAAATACCAAAAATCGTGAGGTACCGATATATGGGGGCTATACCAAAACATGGACCTATGTTGACGATGTTTAGTGGAAATGTTTCATGACCACCTAGAACCTCAAATGGCAAATTACAGCTAGTTCGGTTAAAAATTGTAGCTAAAATTCTCAAAATACCGAAAATCGAGACGTACCGATATATGGGGGCTATACAAAAACATGGACCTATGTTGACGATGTTTCGTGGAGATGTTCCATGACCACTGAGAACCTCAAATTTCAAATTACAGCTAGTTCGGTTAAAAATTGTGGCTAAAATTCTCAAAATACCGAAAATCGGGAGGTACCGTTATATGGGGGCTATACCAAAACATGGACCTATGTTGACGTTGTTTGGTGGAGATGTTTCATGACTACTGGGAACCTCAAATTTCAAATTACAGCTAGTTCGGTTAAAAATTGTGGCTAAAATTCTCAAAATACCGAAAATCGGGAGGAACCGTTATAAGGGGGCCATACTAAAACATGGACCTATGTTGACGATGTTTGATGGAGATCTTTCATGACCACTGAGAACCTCAAATGTCAAATTGCAGATAGTTTGGTTACAAATTGTGGCTAGAATTCTCAAAATACCGAAAATCGGGAAGTACCGTTATATGGGGTCTATACCAAAACATGGACCTATGCTGACGATGTTTGATGGAGATATTTCATGACCACTGAGAACCTCAAATGACAAATTACAGCTAGTTCGGTTAAAAATTGTAGCTAAAATTCTCAAAATACCGAAAATCGGGAGGTACCGATATAGGGGGGCTATACCAAAACATGGACCTATGTTGACGATGTTTGGTGGAGATGTTTCATGACCACTGAGAACCTCAAATGTCAAATTGCAGATAGTTCTGTTAAAAATGGTGGCTAAAATTCTCAAAATACCGAAAATCGGGAGGTACCGTTATATGGGGACTATACCAAAACATGGACCTATGCCAATATCTTTTGGGATATAAGTTTGTTGATCACTAGGAACCCTAAGTGCCAAAATATAGCTAATTCGGTATGCAAATGTGGCGAATAACGTCAAAATACCTCAAATCCGGAGGTACCGTTATATGGGGGCTATACCAAAGAGTGGACCGATATAGCCCATCTTCGAACTTGACCTGCCTATGGAAAAAATACCATCGGATGCAAAATTTCAGCACTCTATCTCAATTATTGCGGACGCTAGAGTGATTACAACAGACGGACAGACGGACATGGCTAGATCGTCTTAGAATTTTATCCTGATCAAGAATATATATACTTTATAGGGTCGCAAATGATTAGTTCGATGTGTTACAAACGGAATGACAAACTTACACTGTATCTTTGTACAATCGTCTTAGTGTGAATGCTGTCCAAGCCTTCTTGATAGGCTCTTTGGTATAGAGTTTCTCTTTTTTGTCTGTTGGCCTCTTTCTCCTGATGATGAAGATATTTTCTGATGTGCCTGGGTGGGGTATGACTGTCCATGACGGGGAGGCTCATGGCGAAAACACCCAAGAAGCGACAGCATCTTATTGTACTGATACACCGGTAAAACCTTCGTCTCTTCTTGAAGATGGTCCACTGGTGTGATGAGGAGGCAACATGCTACCAACTTTCCAGGCTTCTGTTACAATATGGGTGGGTAACTATAGGTTGAGGTCACTTGTTCAATACCCAAGTCCGGGTTCTTTCAGGTGCTTAAGTATTGCCATCGGTGTGGGCCCAACGTTTTGGACGATTTGGCGTTTCTTATGGCATCTGCAACATCGCCCATCGCCCTTCTCCTCGGCTGGAAGGGCTCTTCTTATATGGCGTGTACACTCCTCTTCGCCCTATCACTCGCGGGGTACTCTATGACCTGCCTGTTAAAATAACACGCGCTCCTCCTTGGGTCGGTTACTGTCACGCGGTTGAAAGTAACAGCGGTTCGGTCATCCCTCTTTCCCGGATTCGAGAGTGATTTTACCGTTGGCCACAATTTACTTAATCCTGTACAAATTTTGTTAAGAGGTTATGAAGTCGAGTGGGCTATTTACGGAGGCGATGATAGGAAAGTGGTCTGAGCCAATGGAAATGACAGACCTGGTACCACAATGGTGATATCTGGCGAGCTGTTGCAATTTCCTCTAATCCTCTAATTCACGGTGCAAAACGTGGAGATATCAATTTCGGCCAGCCCTGTATCCGTCTGGTGGGTACCTAGGACGGAATGCCAAAGCTCATGATGACCATTGAAGTCCCCACCACCAGCCGGTTATTGCCCTCCAAAAGCGAACTATTATCGGGTATATAACTCAGAGCGCAGCTATTGTTCGGCGGTATGCTCACATTAAGCAGGTACATATATCTCGGTAGTACCACACTTTACTGCTACCCATATACATTCCATGTATGGGTAACTAGAGTCAAGCTCAAGCGAGATAGGTCTGTAACGGACAGATTGGTGTATCAGGAAGGCAAGTCCTCCTCCTCCGCTTCTTGTACGATCCTTCCGCAAAACGTTGTAACATACAGGTTGCAATTGAATTGCAGGAATGGTGCATTTCCTAGCCATTGAAAACAACTTTTGCAGTTAGATACTGCGTTTGCTGTTGTTGGGGAGACAGCGGGGACGTTTCGTATTCCGACGACTACGAAGAGTCGGACGGCGGAGTTGGAGACACATTGGGCGATGTTCTGGCGCAACAAGCAGCAACATACCTATCACAGTACTCCCGGGTGCGACTAAGGCTGGCCACCCTCGGAAATGCACTCATTCTCTACACCCATTACGTCTCACCATTGTTAACATATGGTGAATGCGGAACTGGCAAACGGAAAAGATCCATACCGGCCCAGGGTTCAACTCTATCCCGGTAGGGAACAAAAGAGCTCGGAGCAGCCATTTCGAGATAAATTGCCGCTCCCATGGTGAAAAAAATACACGAACACAAAGACATAACTGTTGAGTTGACGGCTCCTTGTCGAAGATTCTCCGAGTCAACCCGTTGCATAAAACCGATGATTCAGCTCTGTTATAAAATATAAAAACTCCCTATATAAAGGCTCCAATCAGGCCTCATATAAAGACTCCCATGAGGTCGTCTACAAAAACTTCCTCCTTCAAAGACTCCCTTCACCTCATCTGTAAAGCCATCCTTCAACTTTTCTGAGGGTATAAAATATTGTTTGATATTTCTATGTGATGCTGCATACTTTTAGGCAATCTCGTTGGTAAGATATCCCTGTAGGAAGACTAACTCCTATCAATGAGCGCTTGTTTAAATAAACAATTTTGTAATTCAGATAATAAATAATCACATTTTGCCTATTATATATACACAAAATAATAATAAAACATTTTTTCAAATTTAATATTCACGGCTACAAATTACCTAACTCCCTTATGTGAAGTAAGTACATGAGAGCCAACAAAGTACAGATATTATCTAGCCACTGATATACGACGGCTATTAACCATTTATCATAAACACTTATTATACCACAATTTTTGTTACACAAATATGAGCCTTTAACTACATATTTACATTGACTGTTGTTGCTTTTTTTGTTTCCCTCGCCATGAATGAAGTTAATTTATATTGTGGCACCAAATTTGTTAACCACATATAATCAGTTTAATATTCCATTTCAGTTACTGTCAATAAACATATCATAAGTATTTAGTAAGTCACCGAGCTACCACCCCTACCTCCTCACACCAACCACGGCATTGCATTATTATTATTTTACAATAGACAATTCCATAGAGGACCTGTGTATAGCAGCGGGTGGGCTGGCTCATAATAACTGGCATGGCACCACTACCAACCAATAGCTTGATTTGTAATAATAAATGTATGAGACGTTAAAATAGCTGAAAATCATTTAAAGGGTCTTACGTTTAATAAACATTGACTTTATATAATGAATGTTTTAAGTGTGTGAGTGTGTGTGTGCATTTCCCCACTTGTAGTTGTTGTCGCTTATTGAAGTATTCCATTTGCCGATATTCGTGTAGTAATGTATTTCATTTCAGTTTCATTTCCATTACCATACGTTTCTTTTTTGTGCTGTGCTGTTGCCTGAATTTCATTTCAACTGACTCCGTTACTGCCAATACTGCTCGCGCTAATGTCCTTTGGGAAATTTATAACCATGTCCGTGCTTTACTATTCACATATTTACCCATTTCTGTTTCAGGCAACCTTTAATGTTTACTTAGTCATTGAAACGTACAGGTCCTTATTCATTTAAATGTTACCATAATATTGGAACAGTGTTCCGGGAAAGATAGCAAAAAAATATCTTCTAAAAGATCGACGATTATTGAAAAAATATTTTTAAAACATCCACGATTATGGGACAAATATTTTCATGATTATTGGATAAGTATTTTCAAAAATCCCTGATTATTGAAAAAATATTTTTAAAAAATCCACGATTATTGGAAAATATCCAAAATTATTAAAAAAAATATTTTTAAAAAATTTACGATTATTAAAAAAATCTTTAAAACATGTAAAAAGTCGTTAAGTTCGGCCGGGCCGAACTTTTTATACCCTCCACCATAAAATAGTCTTAATTAAAATGGAATAATTAGGGTCCTTTTACAATTTTAGGTGGAACAACTTTTCGACAATGGATAGACTCCTACTGTCTCCCACTATTGCTTAAATTACACTGTGAACACAAATGTTGGGGCAGAGATAATTCCTTTTGGAGATGAAAGCCCTTGGTGTGTGTATATTAAAACCCCGAAGGACAGATGCGCCGTGAGTCGAACTTCCGCGTTATGGCGTGATGAAGTTTTTTCAAGAGACCCTGTAAGCCATCATGAATTAGCATTATATCTTTGATTGTTGTTTTTGTAGAGCACTTAAGCAACAGTGAACAAAGATATAACGCTAATTCTTGATGGCCCACAGGGTCTCTAACAAAAATTTGTCCTTCGGGGTTCATAATATACTCACCAAGGCCTTTCTTCCCCAAGAGTAATTTTCCGTGCCCCAGACTTTCACATCCATTTTGTTGCACAGTGTTATCTAATCTAATCTAAAACAAGTAAAAAAGTATCAGTCGGCTTTGCCGACTAATGAAACTTACAGCGTCGTATAGAGGACAGCGAATACAATATGCGTAAACAAAAATCAAAGCGATTCGGGACAGGTCCTAAACTGAACTTATCCGAAATTTTGTGTGGGAGGTACATGAAGGAGTGGACCGATTGAGTCCATATTGGAAGTTCATCTAAGTTTGGTAGAAATTACACGCTGTGCAAAGTATGGACCAAATCGGTTATTCGCTGAAAGAGTTATCGTGCGCACAAGTTTTGCGACAATTTTTGAACATGTGTGGGGGAGGTACCTGAAGGAGTGGACCTATATGGCCCATCTGCGAACTTAAATCGAATCTGGACAAAATATTTCGATACCCTAAATTTGAACCGAATCGATTGATCCGTTCGAGAGTTATCGTGCGCACCAGCCAGACAGACAGACGGACAGACAGACAGACGGACGGACATTGCTAGATCTACTCAAAATTGTCTGAAACGGATATCGTACAAACATTCTTGGGGTCTAAAACCATTATTTCGATGAGGCACATCTTTGGTCGTATCAAAAGTGTAAATACCCTATTTAGCCTAAAGGCTGAGGGTATAAAAATGTTTTCAGCTAGGTGAAAGGTACCACCTACGGGGCTATATCAAAGAGTCAACCTATCTTTCAAATTTTTGGCGGAAAAGTTTTATAGCTGCAGGGAACTTCAAGAGTCAAATTGAGGGTAGTTTCATCAAAACATGTAGACCCTCAAAAATGGACCCTTGTTGACGAATTTTAGTGAAGAAATTTCGTGACCACTGAAAATTCCCGAAAATCGGGAGGTACAGTTATATAGGGGGATATACCAAAACATGGACCTATATTGACGATTATTTTTGAATAGACAAAATTGTAGCTAAAATTCTCAAAATACCGAAAATCGGGAGATAACGTTATATGGGGGCTATACCAAAACATGGACCTATGTTGACGATGTTTCGTTGGAGATGTTTTATGACCACTGAGAACTTCAAATGTCAAATTACGGCTATTTCGGTTAAAAACTGTAGCTAAACTTCTCAAAATACCGAAAATTGGGAGGTACCGTTATATGGGGGCTATACCAAAACATGGACCTATGCTGACGATGTTTGGTGGGGATGTTTCATGACCACTGAGAACCTCAAATGGCAAATTACAGCTAGTTTGGTTAAAAATTGTAGCTAAAATTCTCAAAATACCGAAAATCGGGAGGTACTGTTATATGGGGACTATACCAAAACATGGACCTATGCCCATATCCTTTGGGATATAAGTTTGTTGATCACTAGGAACCCTAATTGCCAAATTATAGCTACTTTGGTCTGCAAATGTGGCGAAGAACATCAAAATACATCAAATCCGGAGGTACCGTTATATGGGGGTTATACCAAAAAGTGAACCGATATAGCCCATCTTCGAACTTGACCTGCCTATGGAAAAAGACCCTCGGGTGCAAAATTTCAGCACTCTATCTCAATTATTGTGGACGCTAGAGTGATTACAACAGACGGACAGACGGACAGACGGAAATGGCTAGATCGTCTTAGAATTTTATCCTGATCAAGAATATATATACTTTATAGGGTCGCAAATGATTACTTCGATGTGTTACAAACAGAATGACAAACTTAATATACCCTCCATACTATGGTGGAGGGTACAAAAACCATGATTATTGAAAAAAAAAAATTAAAAAATCCATGATTATTTAAAATCATTATGATTGAAAATATATTTTTTTTTTTAAATCGACAATAACTAAAAAATTTTTTTTAAAAAGATCCAAGATTATTGAAAAAGAAAAAATTAAAAATCCACGATTATTGAAAAAAATATTTTTACAAAATCCACGAGTATTGAAAAAAAAATATTTTTTTTAAATCCACGATTATTGAAAAATATTTTTTTAAAAAATTCACGATTATTAAAAAATAATTTTTAAAAACTCCACGATTGTTGGAAAATATTAAAGAAAAAGTTATTAAAAAATATTTTTTTAAAATCCACAATTATTGAAAAAATATTTTTTAATAAATCCACATTTATTGAAAAAACATTTTTAAAAAAATCCACGATTATTGAAAAAATATTTTTTAAAAAATCCACGATTATTGAAAAAATATTTTTTAAAAATCCACGATTATTGAAAAAATATTTTTAAAAAATCCACGATTATTGAAAAAATATTTTTTAAAAAATCCACGATTATTGAAAAAATATTTTTTAAAAAATCCACGATTATTGAGAAAATATTTTTTAAAAAATCCACGATTATTGAAAAAATATTTTTTAAAAAATCCACGATTATTGAAAAAATATTTTTTAAAAAATCCACGATTATTGAAAAACTATTTTTTAAAAAATCCACGATTATTGAAAAAATATTTTTTAAAAAATCCACGATTATTGAAAAAATATTTTTTAAAAAATCCACGATTATTAAAAAAATATTTTTTAAAAAATCCACGATTATTGAAAAAATATTTTTTAACAAATTCACGATTATTGAAAAAATATTTTTTTAAAAAATCCAAGATTATTGAAAAAATATTTTTTAAAAATCCACGATTATTGAAAAAATATTCTTTTGAAAAAATCCACGATTATTGAAAAATATTTTTTAAAAAATCCACGATTATTGAAAAAATATTTTTAAAAAATCCACGATTAGTGAAAAATAATTTTTAAAAATCCACGATTACTGAAAAAAATATTTTTTTTTTAAATTGCCTTTCAAAATATTAAAAAAAATCCAAGAAATCAAAAAAAAATTAAAAATTCACGATGATTAAAAATATATATATATTTTTTTTTTTTAAATTCCACGATTATTGAAAAATTATTTTTAAAAATCTTCGATTATTAAAAAATATTTTTAAAGTAACCACGATTACTGAAAAAACTTTTTTTAAAAACCACAATTATTGAAAAAGATATTTTTCAAAAAATCCCATGATTATTGAAAAAATATTTTTTAAAAAATTCACGATTATTTAAAAAATCCACGATTATTGAAAAAATATTTTTTTAAAAAATCCACGATTATTGAAAAAATATTTTTTAAAAATCCACGATTATTGAAAAAATATTTTTTAAAAAATCCACGATTATTGAAAAAATATTTTTTAAAAAATCCACGATTACTGAAAAATATTTTTTAAAAAATCCACGATTATTGAAAAAATATTTTTTAAAAAATCCACGATTATTGAAAAAATATTTTTTAAAAAATCCACGATTATTGAAAAAATATTTTTTTAAAAAATCCACGATTATTGAAAAAATATTTTTTAAAAAATCCACGATTATTGAAAAAATATTTTTTAAAAAATCCACGATTATTGAAAAAATATTTTTTAAAAAATCCACGTTTATTGAAAAAATATTTTTTAAAAAATCCACGATTATTGGAAAAATATTTTTTAAAAATCCACGATTATTGAAAAATATTTTTTAAAAAATCCACGATTATTGAAAAAATATTCTTTAAAAAATCCACGATTATTGAAAAAATATTTTTAAAAAATCCACGATTATTGAAAAAATATTTTTTAAAAAATCCACGATTATTGAAAAAATATTTTTTAAAAAATCCACGATTATTGAAAAAAATAATTTTTAAAAAATCCACGATTATTGAAAAAATATTTTTTAAAAAATCCACGATTAGTGAAAAAATATTTTTTAAAAAATCCACGATTATTGAAAAAATATTTTTTAAAAAATCCACGATTATTGAAAAAATATTTTTTTTTAAAAATCCACGTTATTGAAAAAATATTTTTTTTAAAAAATCCACGTTATGGAAAAAATATTTTTTTAAAAAATCCACGTTATTGATCAAATATTTTTTTAAAAAATCCACGATTATGAATAAATATTTTTTAAAAAATCCACGGTTATTGAAAAGATATTTTTTTAAAAAATCCACAATTTTTGAAAAAATTATTTTTCTAAAAAAAACAAAGATTATCGAAAAACTATTTTTTAAAAAATCCACGATTATTGAAAAACTATTTTTTAAAAAATCCACGATTATTGAAAAACTAATTTTTAAAAAATCCACGATTATTGAAAAACTATTTTTTAAAAAATCCACGATTATTGAAAAAATATTGTTTCAAAAATCAACAATCAATGACAAATATTTTTTAAACAATCTACGTTTATTGAAAAAATATTTTTTAGAAAATCCACGATTATTAAAAAGATATTTTTTAAGAAATCCACGATTATTGAAAAGATTTTTTTTAAATCCACGATTATTGAAAAAATATTTTTTTAAAAAAATCCACAATTATTATTTATTTTTTTTTTTAAATTTTACGATTATTGAAAAAATATTTTTTTTTTTAAATTTTACGATTATTGAAAACATATTTTTTTTATTATTTTACGATTATTGAAAAAATATTCTTTTTTTTTAAATTTTACGATTATTGAAAAAATATTTTTTTTTTTTAAATTTTACGATTATTGAAAAAATATTTTTTTTTTAAATTTTACGATTATTGAAAAAATATTTTTTAAAAAATCCACGATTATTGAAAAAATATTTTTTAAAAAAACCACGTTTATTGAAAAAATATTTTTTAAAAAATCCACGTTTATTGATTTATTTTTTAACAAATCCAAGATTATTGAAAAATTGTTTTGTTATTGAAAAAAATCCAGGATTATATAAAAGACATTTTTTTAAAAAATCCAAGATTATTGAAAAATTGTTTTGTTATTGAAAAAATCCAGGATTATATAAAAGACATTTTTAAAAAATCCAAGATTATTGAAAAATTGTTTTGTTAAAAAAATCTAGGATTATAGAAAAATTGTTTTGTAAAAAAATCCAGGATTATGGGAAAATAGTTTTTAAAAAATTCACGATTTTTAAAAGATATATTTTAAAAAAATTGCGATTTTTGAAACAAATATTTTTAAAAATTCCACGTTTATTAAAAAATATTTTTTATAAAATCCACGTTTATTGAGAAAATAATTTTTTAAAAAATCCACGTTTATTGAGTAAATTATTTTTAAAAATTCACGTTTATTGATGCATAAATTTAAAAAAATTCACGTTTATTGATGCATAAATTTAAAAAAATTCACGTTTATTGATGCATAAATTTAAAAAAATTCACGTTTATTGATGCATAAATTTTTAAGAAATCCACGTTTATTGAAAAATTGTTTTTTGAAAAATCCAAGATTATAGAAAAAATATTTTTTAAAAAATCCACGATTATAGAAAAAATATTTTTTAAAAAATCCACGATTATTGAAAAAATATTTTTTAAAAAATCCACGATTATAGAAAAAATATTTTTTAAAAAATCCACGATTATAGAAAAAATTTTTTTTTTTTTAAAATCCACGATTATTGAAAAAATATTTTTTAAAAAATCCACGATTATAGAAAAAATATTTTTTAAAAAATCCACGATTATAGAAAGAATATTTTTAAAAAATTCACAATTATTGAAAAATCTACGTTATTGAGTAAATTATTTTTAAAAATTCATTTTTATTGAGAAAACAGTTTTTAAAAAATCCACTTTTATTGAGACAATAATTTCTAAAAAATCCACATTTATTGAGACAATAATTTCCAAAGAATCCACATTTATTGAGACAATAATTTTTAAAAAATCCACGTTTATTGAGACAATAATTTTTAAAAAATCCACGTTTATTGAGAAATAATTTTTTAAAAAATCCACGTTTATTGAAAAATAGTTTTTTGAAAAAACCAGGATTATTGAAAAATATTTTTTAAAAAATCCTCGATTTAAAAAAATATGTTTTTAAAAAATGCACAATTATTAAAAAATATTTTTAAAAACTCCACGGTTATTGAGGAAATAAGTTTTAAAAAATCCACGTTTACTGATAAAATAATTTTTAAAATATCCACGTTTATTGCTAAAATAATTTTTAAAAAATCCACTTTTATTAATAACATAATTTTTAAAAAATCCAAGTTTATTGAGAAAATAATTTTGAAAAAAAAACACGTTTAAATTCTCTTTCTTAACACTGTGCCATTTTTCGCTTCATATTCAATACAATAATAATGACATTGGTTGAAAAGGTAAATATGGGAGAGCCCATAAGAGGAGGAAGAAAGAAAAACAAAGGTGTACTAAGAGGAAGCCGTTAAAGAGGCAAGCCAGCCAAATTGGGAGTGGAGGCAAAACGGCAGCCAACAGCAGCACTCTATGTAAATAATTTTTATGATGTGCCACAATAATGCAGTGTCTGAATAAATGGTCGTCTTGAATTGTCTTCCATACAAACATATATTGCAGCAGTGTAATTTCGTTTTGTAACGTTACTTCTTCACATTTGTATTCCTTTCTCATTTGCAAAAAAAACAAACTAGGCTTTTGGGCTCTCTTTGGTTGCTGCGAGTTTATGACTGTAATGGTTTTTATGACCTTGCCCAAAAGAGTCTTTGCCGAAAGAGGAGTTTTTTCGTCATTTTTTGTTTTTCTTATGGCAATTTTCCTGAAAACTCCGACATTTGTTACTCGAAGCTCCCTCATATAAAGCTGGTGAGACGACCACCCTCACTTACTGTGCGAATTGTATTTAATTGAAAAATTATTATTTCAATATTTGTTTTTGGTAAATATTCATAAGGGCAAATTGTTCAGTCTTAACATAATATTAACATAATTTATTTTCATATGTAGGTACGGACTACGAAATAAAGGTCTTAATGGATTTTATGTGCCTGCAAATGTTGTGTCAAATTCTGATGGCCTTATTAATTGCCTTAAATGAGGTGGAACAGGGCATTAAAATATTTTGCAAAATTTTAATTGGTTTTCGCATTTTAAAGTTGAGCAGTTCCTGGTGGATTTAAGAGGTGACGGTAATGAAAAATTTATTGTGGTGCAGTATTGTCGATGAAAGAACCTGGGTATATCATAGCGTTTAAGCCCCCCTGTTCCAATATTTTTAACGATATGCCATTTAAATCCTTTAACAACCGCTTTAACTTTTGTTACCACATGTCAAACCCTTTTGGTTGCCGAAATAAAAAACACAAACACTGCCACCTTATTTTCAATAATAATCCTTGTAATAACAATCTCATCACGTCAAATATGTTGAAAAAACACACCGGCAAAAGAAAACACAAATAAAAACACCCCGTGTAAAAAACCTTGATTTAAAAACAATTTATACATAAACACAAGCAACAAATATTATAGCAACAACAAAAACAACAAGAAAAAAATATCAAGAAAAAACAAACAGGGAAATATATTTGCCTATAGACATATGTATGTACATGCGAAAATAAATAATATTTACATATATGCAAATATAATATGAACAATAGGGTGGAGGAACTATATATAAAACTCGGCTAAAGTTGGTTAACTAGGTCAAAAGAGGATTTCAAGCCTAGAGGGTTTTTTCTGCCCCAACCGAAATCATGATCTGCCTAAAAGTTTGTAGGATCCCTATTTACTTTCGATTCTACATATTTACTCCAGATTTGAGGGAGATTTCACAAAACTTACCACTTGAAACTTTTCTCCAAACCTTGATCCATATGTTACTATAGTAATTATATTCTACTTACGACCCCTTCCAATAAACATTCCTTCATTCATTCACATTATTTTGATTATTCATCCTTAACAAAATATTTATAAATATGTTTATTTATATTTTCACTACCAACAAACAAACGAACGAACGTTAGGAACAAATGTAAACATGTCTGTTTTTTTTGTTTCTGCAGCCCCCAGACAGACCTGGACTATGTCGCTCATAATAGCAAAACACCATGAGTCGGTTTTGCATGTGACAACAGCCACATGTCAAGAGCTTTTTTAAAGCGTCATCATCTTCACCACTAAATTCTTAGCATAAACACCAAGGTTGGCATTGCTATGGTGTGAACTGTAGGAATCGTAATGTTTCCTAAGAGAAGGAAAAAGGAAACGATAGCAAAGAAAGTAAAAAAACAACCCAACGATACGAGGGTAATTAAATAAAATATACGGCACTCTTTAAAAAATTGTTTAAAAATCTTCCTTTACTAACCGAATGCTACTTGAAAAATATTCTTTGGCCTGAGCCTCATTGAAAAAAAAATATTCTTTAAAATTCCAACCTGAGTCTCCTTGAAAAAATATATTTTTAAAATTCTAAAACAAATATTCTTTAAAAATCAAAACGTAGTGACCTTAGTCTCCTTGAAAAATATTCTTTAAAAATCCAAGTTTTGTGAGCTTTTGTAGCTTGAAACCAGTAAAAATCGTTTTTATACCCTCCACCATAAAATAGTCTTAATTATAATGGGTTAATTAGGGTCCTTTCACAATTTTAGGTGGAACAACTTTTCGACAATGGATAGACTCCTACTGCCTCCCACTATTGCTTAAATTACACTGTGAGCACAAATGTTGGGCAGAGATATTTCCCTTTGGAGATGAAAGCCCTTGGTGTGTGTATATTAAAAACCCCGAAGGACAGATGTGCCGTGAGTCGAACTTCCGCGTTATGCCGTGATGAAGTTTTTACAAGAGACCCTGTAAGCCATCATGAATTATATCTTTGTTTGTTGTTTTTGTAGAGCACTTAAGCAACAGTGAACAAAGATATAACGCTAATTCCTGATGGCCCACAGGGTCTCTAACAAAAATTTCATCACGCCATAACGTGGAAGTTCGACTCACGGCGGATCTGTCCTTCAGGTTTATAATATACTCACCAAGGCCTTTCTTCCCCAAGAGAAATTTTCCGTGCCCCAGGACTTTCACCTCCATTTTGTTGCACAGTGTTATCTAATCTAATCTAAAAAAATGTGTTCAGCTAGGTGAAAGGTACCACTAACGGGGCTATATCAAAGAGTCAACCTATCTTTAAATGGACGAATTTTATTGAAAAAATTTCATGACCACGAAAATTCCCGAAAATCGGAAGGTACAGTTATATGGGGGGATATATCAAAACATGAACCTATATTGACGATTATTTTTGAATAGACAGAAATTGTAGCTAAAATTCCAAAATACCGATCATTACACCTAGTTCGGTTAAAAATTGCAGCTAAAATTCTCAAAATACCGAAAATCGGGAGATAGCGTTATATGGGGGCTACACCAAAACATGGACCTATGTTGACGATGTTTCGTGGAGATGTTTTTTGACCGCTGAGAGCTTTAAATGTCAAATTACAGCTATTTCGGTTAAAAACTGTAGCTAAAATTCTCAAAATACCGAAAATCGGGAGGTGCCGTTATATGGGGGCTATACCAAAACATGGACCTAGGTTGACGATATATCGTTGGAGAAGTTTTATGACCACTGAGAACCTCAAATGGCAAATTACAGCTAGTTCGGTTAAAAATTTTAGCTAAAATTTTCAAAATACCGAAAATCGGGAGGTACCGATATATGGGGGCTATACCAAAACATAGACCTATGTTGGCGATGTTTAGTGGAGATGTTTCATGACCACTGAGAACCTCAAATGTCAAATTGCTGATAGTTCGGTTAAAAATTGTGGCTAAAATTCTCAAAATACCGAAAATCGGCAGGTACGGTTATAAGGGGGCTATACCAAAACATGGACATATGTTTACGATGTTTGGTGGAGATGTTTCATGACCACTGAGAACTTTAAATGTCAAATTACAGCTAGTTCGGTTAAAAATTGTAACTAAAATGCTCAAAATACCGAAAATCGGGAGGTACGGTTATAAGGGGGCTATACCAAAACATGGACCTATGTTGACGATGTTTGGTGGAGATGTTTCGTGACTACTGAGAACCTCAAATGTCAAATTGCAGATAGTTCGGTTACAAATTGTAGCTAAAATTCTCAAAATACCGAAAATCGGGAGGTACCGATATATGGGGGCTATACCAAAACATGGACCTATGTTGACGATGTTTCGTGGAGATGTTTCATGACCACTGAGAACCTCAAATGTCAAATTGCAGATAGTTCGGTTACAAATTGTGGCTAAAATTCTCAAAATACCGAAAATCGGGAGGTACCGTTATATGGGGGCTATACCAAAACATGGACCTATGTTGACGATGTTTCGTGGAGATGTTTCATGACCACTGAGAACCTCAAATGTCAAATTGCAGATAGTTCGGTTAAAAATTGTGGCTAAAATTCTCAAAATACCGAAAATCGGGAGGTACCGTTATATGGGGACTATACCGAAACATGGACCTATGCCCATATCCTTTGGGATGTAAGTTTGCTGATCACTAGGAACCCTAAGTGCCAAGTTATAGCTAATTCGGTCTGCAAATGTGGCGAAGAACGTCAAAATACCTCAAATCCGGAGGTACCGTTATATGGGGGCTATACCAAAAAGTGGACCGATATAGCCCATCTTCGAACTTGACCTGCCTATGGAAAAAAGACCCTCGGGTGCAAAATTTCAGCACTCTATCTCAATTATTGCGGACGCTAGAGTGATTACAACAGACGGACAGACGGACATGGCTAGATCGTCTTATAATTTTATCCTGATCAAGAATATATATACTTTATAGGGTCGCAAATGATTAGTTCGATGTGTTACAAACAGAATGACAAACTTAATATACCCTCCATACTATGGTGGAGGGTATAAAAAAAACTTATGTATTTGGGGAGGTTTTCAAAATGAATCGACAAAAATATGGATAGGATTAAAGCTCAAAAATTTGCGGGGGATATTGATAGATAGAGCTTTTTTACCATACTAGCCTACGAAAAACAAAATATCGCTGTAAACAGGGCCACTAGGAAAACCTTCGGTAAAAATGTCCAAAGGATCCTCGAACAGACCCTTAACCACACACAAATTTTGAACATAAACTAAATTTCGACAACATTTACAGATCCAAAGTTTGGACCAAATCGGTTGCTACGTCTATGAGATATCGCGCGTACCATTTTAGCAAATATTTTCGAACTTCTGTGGGGGAGGTACCGAAAGGAGTGGACCTATAAGCACCACCTTTGAATTTCTTCTAATATTCGAAGAAATATTACGATATCCAAAGTGTGGACGAACGCAGTATTGGGTTCGAGCTCCCCAGCCATTCATATGGTGTCATAGGGGTTTTTACCACTTTCGGGCTGTTTTCTCAAGAAATATAGACTTGCCCCTAAAAAAACTTTTGCGGTTTTAGTTGAGGTCTTAAAGTGAATATATCCAAAATTTAGTGTGGTAGGTATCCGAAGGAGTGGATCGATGGAGTCCATATTAGAACCTGACCTATATCTGGTAGATATATTAGGATGTGTAAAGTATGGACCTAATCGGTCATTCCCATCAATTGTTATCGTGCGCACAATTTTTCCGAACATTTTTGAACTTTTGTGGGGGAGCTACCCGACGAAGTGGACCGATATGGCTTATCTTCGAACTTAAATTAAGTTTGCACAAAATATTACGAAGGCGTAATTTTGGACCGAATCGGCAGATCCGTTCGGGCGTTATATTACGCTCCAACTAATACAACGGTGTTATAGGGGCTGTTTGCACCTTTAAGGCTATTTGCTCAGGAAGTATGGATTTGCCCCCGATGAAACAGCACCGTCGTATGGGGGGCAGTGGATACAAGTTGCTACAAAAAAAATCAAAGAGATTCGAGAGCAGGTCCTAAACTAAACTTTTCCAAAATTTTGTGTGGGAGGTATCCGAAGAAGTGGACCGATTGAGTTCATATTAGAACCTCATCTAAGTTTGGTAGAAATTTCACGATGTGCAAAGTATGGACCAAATTGGTTACCCCTTCAAGAGTTATCGTGCACATAATTTTTCCGAACATTTTCGAACTTTTGCGGGGGAGGTAACGGAAGGAGTGGACCGATATAACCCATCTTCGAACTTAAACTAAGTTTGGACAAAATATTACGAAAGCCAATTTTTGGACCGAATCGATTGATCCGTTCGAGAGTTATCGTGCGCACCAGCCAGCCAGACAGACGGACGGATATGTCTAAATAAACTCCAAATTATCTGAAACACATTTCGTCCAAACATACTTGGGGTCTACTTGCCCGTATGAAGTGTATATACCCTCGTTAGCATAAATGCTGAGGGTATAAAAAGGCGGATATAACTCCCAACGATTTTTTTCTTAATGTCAAAGTTATTTTACCCTCCACCACAATATGGAGGGTATAATTATATTTGTCATTCCGTTTGTAAAACATCGAAATATTTATCAGAGACCCTATAAAGTATATATATTCTTGATCAGAGTCGATGGCGATGCCCGTCCGTCCGTCTGTTGAACTCAAGATTCAGCTCGCAATTTTTAAGATAGAGCTTTGTAATTTGATACAGAAGTTTCGATAACTCCTAGGATGTTTGATATTGCAAATGGGCTGTATCGGTCCACGCCTTCATATAGCCCCCATATAACGGTACCACCCGATTTTCGGTATTTTGTAGGGTGTGACCAAAATAATCCACCGAAGTGGCTGAAATTTGGTACTTAGTCTTCATTTAAGGGTATGAAACTTTACATATGAAATTTGTCGGTATAGGTCCACGCCTTAATATAGCCCCCATAGAACGGTACCTTCCGATTTTCGGTATTTTGATAATTGTGGCTTTAATATTCCGAAATGGCTAAAAATTGATATTTAGTCTTTACGGGGGTTAAAAAAAACTTTCCCCAGATTTTTGTCGGTACAGGTCCACGCCTTAACAAAGCCCCCATAGAACGGTACCTCACGATTTTCGGTACTTTGAAGGTTGTGGCCACAATAATCCACCGAAATGGCTGAAATTTGGTACTTAGTCTTCATTTGGGGTTTGAAACATTACATATGAAATTTTTCGCTATAGGTCCACGCCTTCATATAGCCGCCGTAGAACGGTACTTCCCGATTTTCGGTATTTTGATAATTGTGGCATTAATATTCCTTCGAAATGGCTGCAAATTGATATTTAGTCTTTGTCGGGGGTATAAAACTTTTCGCCAGATATTTTTCGGAACAGGTCCACGTCTTTATATAGCACCCGTAAAACGGTACCTCCCTATTTTCGGTATTTTGAAGGTTGTGGCCACAATAATCCACCGAAATGGCTGAAATTTGGTATTTAGTCTTTATTTGGGGTATGAAACATTACGTATGAAATTTGTCGGTATAGGTCCACACCTTCATATAGCCCCCATAGAAAGGTACCTCCCGATTTTCGGTATTTTGATAATTTTGGCTTAAGTATTCCTCCGAAATGGCTTAAAATTGATATTTAGTCTTTGCTCGGATTAAAAAACTGTCCCCCAGATATTTGTCGGTACAGGTCCATGCCTTAACAAAGCCCCCATAGAATGGTACCTCCCGATTTTCGGTATTTTGATTACTGAGAATTCTCCATATTCCTCTGAAATTGCTGAAAATTGATATTTAGTCTACGCCTTAACAAAGCCCCCATAGAACGGTACCTCCCGTGACCACAATAATCCACCGAAATGGCTAAAATTTGGTACTTAGTCTTCATTTGGGGTATGAAACTTTACATATGAAATATGTCGGTATAGGTAGGAACGGTACCTCCAGATTTTCTGTACTTTTAGGCTACGGCCACAATAACCCTGCGCAATGTCTTATATTTGGTATTTCGTCTTCGTCGGGGGTATTAAAATGTACACCCTAAGTTTGTCGGTAAAGGTTTACGCCTTCATACAGCTCCCATAGAACGGTACCTCACGATTTTCGTAATTCTCAAGGTTGTGACGTCCATATCCCACCGAAATCACTGAAGTTTGTTATTTAGTCTTCCATGGGTTTAAAAAAATATTCCGGAAGTGAATTATCAGTATAGGTCTACGTCTTCTTCTATCCGCCATAGAAGCGTATCTCTTGATTTTAGGTATTTTGAAGGTTAGCCACATTGTTTTACCGAATTATCGGAAATTTGGTACTCACAGGCTGTTTCACTATGTCGAACGAAAATGAAAACGAAAGAAAAACTACTTAACTCGTGTATGATTTTCAAATTTTGTAGTTGTTTCGAACAAAAACAAAGTCAATACAACCATGAAAAGCAAAGCTTAGGTGTATTTCATTCGCATTCATTTTCTTTCGACATAGTGTAACAGGCCCTTAGACTTCTTCGTAACAGTAATATCCATTTTACTTGTGGTGGAGGGTATATCAAGTTCGGCCCGGCCGAACTTAACGCCTTTCTTGCTTGTTACTTTTAAAAATTAAAAAAAAATATCTTGTAGTATGTTCTTCACAAAGTCGTATTTCATTGGTTCGATAGTCCTTAAAAATATTAGTTAAGAAATCGACGTTTATTGGTCTTATGATGCTGGAAAAAATATCCTTTAAAAAATCAACGTTTATTGGGCTGGTGTTCCTTGATAAATATTCTTTAAGAACTCCATGTTTATTGGTCTAATGGTCGTTGAAAATATTCTTTAAAAATACACGTTTATTTCTCTGGTGGTCCTTGAAAATCATACAAAATATGGAGCTTCCTTAAAAAATCCACGTTTATTAAAAATCATTTAAAAAGTATTATTGATAAATTCCCTTCAATCAGTATGCTTGTAGTTTAGAAAGTCCTCCTATAGCTACCACTTTAGAACCCATTTCCTGTTCTCATCTCTCACCTACCTCGTTAATGTTGACGTGTTTGTTTACCTTAGTCTCAAGTGGCATTGAGATCTATGGTTCCATTTTCTTCACTTTCCTACTTTTTCTAGAATTTTATGATGACATCAGCTGTATTTAAACAAGAAAGCTTTGCTGCGATTTCAACTGAAATCTACATAGGTGGGGATGGTTGGTTTCCTTCTTGGATATGATACGTTTATGTGAATGTGTTTGTTTATTTATATTTACTTTGTGCGTGTGGCATGTGAAAGTGTTCATTGTTATGTTACGTTATTGTAATAACGTACAATTGGTTTTTACATTGCCATTCGTTGTTGTTGTTGTTGTTGTTGTTGTTATTATTTTTGCTAACCATATAATAATGTTTTGCCACTAGAGGACCTTTATGGCAAGCAGAGTCTTAACATTTTCCACCTTCGTTTAACCCATTGGGCGGTAAGTCAACAAAATCCCCCTTTAGCTTCATTACTGTTCATCTTCCTTAACATACATGCTTACAGAAAATACTTCTGGAAAAAGGAAAACTCATAAGAAATCATTAAAGACAACAACTCAGTGATTTAGTTTTGATCCTTAAGGGTATCTCTTGTTGAAGGGGGGGGTTGGACGTTCGCTCACTCACGTGTGCCTGGCTAGTGCTTATTTACGCTTGATTATATTTGTTTACAACATATCAAGCGTTTCACACACGTGCTTTGGAAATTTAAAAACAAATACATTTGTCACTGTGTACGCTTTGTTTGTACAAAATATTGCATTTTCTTTGCGGTCTGCCAGTAATGATTTGTGTAAGATGAACTGATTCTAAGAAAAGGGGGTGTCGTCTTCAAAGGGTAACATGAAGCGGTAGTTTAAAGTCATTTTTAAAAACTACAGCATTCTTAACAAAACAGGAGAATATGAGACAAATCTTTTGTCTCCGGAGTCGAAATCCTTTTTAATAATTGTTAAGAGGTTTTGTTCTGCATACCTAGGGCCACTGAAAAAAAAGTAATCCCTTAGACACAACAATGACAATCCGATACCTCAAAAATATTTCAAGTTGTTATTTGGGAAAGCTTAAAGGCTAACATAAAATACATTTATGAGGTAATTCCTCACAGAAGACCTCAGATGAGGTCGCCTCTTTAGAAGACCTCAGATGAGAACGTCTTTTATAGAAGATCTCAATTGAGAACATATTTTATAGAAAAAAAAATATATGTTAAAAAATCCAAAATTGAAACAAGTAAGAACGACGTTAAGTTCGGACGGGCCGAACATGTTATACCCTACACCACGAGTTATATTGAAGTAAAATGGACCTTTTGTTTATGAAGAAGACTAAGGGCTTGTTTCACCATGTCGAATGAAAATGAATGCGAACGAAAACCACCTAAACGTTGCTGTTCTTGGTTATATTCACTTTGTTTTTGCTGTTTGTTTGTTTTTTCTGCTTCATTTTCGTTCGACATAGTGAAACAGGCTTTAAATAGCAAATTTCCGATAATTCGGTAAAACAATGTGGCTAACCTTCAAAATACCGAACATCAAGAGGCACACTTCTATGGCGGATATAGAAAGACGTAGACCTATACTGATGATTCACTTCTGGAATATTTTATAAACCCATGGAAGACTGAAAAACAAATTTCAGTCATTTCGGTGGGATATTGACGTCACAACCTTCAGAATTACGAAAATTGTGAGGTACCGTTCTATGGGGGCTATATGAAGGCATGGACCTTTACCGACAAATTTCATATGTAAAGTTTTATACCCCAAATGAAGTTTAAGTACGAAATTTCTGCCATTTCGGAGGAAGATTGAAGGCACAACCTTCAAAATACTGAAAATCGGGAGGTACCGTTCTACGGGGACTATATGAAGGCGTGGAACTATACCGACAAATTTCATATATAAAGTTTCATACCCGAAACGAAGACTACGAACCACATTTCAGCCATTTCGGTGGATTATTGTGGCCACAACCTTCAAAATGCTGAAAATCGGGAGGTACCGTTCTATGGGGGCTATATGAAGGCGTGGACCTGTATCGACAAATATCTGGTAGAAATTTTTATACCTCAGCGAAGACTAAATATTAATTTTCAGCCATTTCGGAGAAATATTGAAGCCACAATTATCAAAATACTGTAAATCGGGAGGTACCGTTCTATGGGTGCTATACGAAGGCGTAGACTTATACCTACAAATTTCATATGTAAGGTTTTGTACCCCAAATGAAGACTAAATACAAAATTTCAGGCCTTTCGCTGGATTGTTGTGGCCGCAACCTTCAAAATACAGAAAATCGGGAAGTACCGTACTATGGGGGCTATATTAAGGAGTTGACTTGAACCGGAAAATTTCTGGGGGATAGTTTTATTCGCCCAACGCAGTATAACTACAGCTATTTCGGTGTTGTAATGAGGCTAAAACCTTTAAAAGGCCGAGCATCGGGTGGTACCGTTATATGGGGTCTATATCAAAACGTGGACTGATACATCCCATTTGCAACACCAAATAGAAACTGCTATACCAAATTACAAAGCCATATCATTAAAATTGCAAGCTGTTTCTTGATTTTCGGACAGAGGGACAGACGGACATGGTCGTATCGACTTAGAATTTTACCCGGATATATATAGGATCTCCGATGAATACTTCGATATGTTACAAACGGAATGACAAATTTAATTATACCCTCCATATTATGGTGGATGATATAATTAAGAAATTAAAAAAAAAATCGATTATTGATAAAGTATTTAAAAACAAGTAAAAAAGTATCACTCGGGTTTGCCGACAGAGATATACCCTCAGCCTGTGTATATTGAAAAATTTTTTCCCAAAAATTCGTATGTATTTAGGGGGTTTTAAATATTTTGGGCGTTTGAACCGACAAAAATTTTGATTAGGATTAAAGATAAAAAGTTTTGCGGAGGAGATATAAGGAATGGATCGACATTTACCGTTATGAAAGTGGATCTCCACCCACAACATATAGTGCCATAGGGGGTTTTTACACTCTTCGGGCTGTTTGCTCAAGAAGTATGGACTTGCCCCTAAAAAACTTTTACCATCGTAACTGAGGCAGCGAATGCAAGTTGCTTCAACAAAAATTAAAGTGATTCGATAGCAGCTCTTAAAGTGAACTTATCCGAAATTTTGTGTGCGAGGTACCGGATGGAGTGGACAAATATAGTCCATATTTGAACCAGTTCTATGTCCCTTCATGAGTTACCGTACGAACAATTTTTCCGAACATTTTTTAACTTTTGTGGGTGAGGTACCTGAAGGAGTGGACCGATATGGCTTATCTTCAAACTTAAACTATGTTTGGACAAAATATTACTAAGGCCATATTTTGGACCGAATCGGCAGATCCGTTCGAGAGTTATCTTGCGCTCCAACCACCTCACACGGTGTCATAGAGGTTTTTTGCAACTTTCCTGCTATTTCCTCAGGAAGTATGGACTTGCCCCTGATGATACTTGTACCGCCGTATGGAGGGCAGTGAATACAAGTTGCTAAAACAAAAATCAAAGCGATTCGAGAGATGGTCCTAAACTGAACTTTTCTCAAATTTTGTGTGGGAGGTACCCGAAACAGTGGACCTATTAAGACCATATTGGAACCTCATATTACTCTGGTAGAAAGTTTACGCTATACAATGTATGAACCAAATCGGTTACTCCCTTCATGAGTTATCATGCCCACAAATTTTCCGAACATGTTGGAACTTTTGTAGTGGAGTTACCGGAAGGAGTGGACTGATATAACCCATCTTCGAACTTAAACTAAGTTTGGACAAAATATTACGAAAGCCAAATTTTGGGTCGAATCGGTTGATCCGTTCGAGAGTTATCGTGCGCACCAGCCAGCCAGACAGACAGACAGACGGACATTGCTAAATCAACTCCAAATTGTCTGAAACACATTTCGTCCAAACATACTTGCGGTCTGAAACCATTATTTCGATGAGGCACATGCTGCCCGTATGAAAGTGTATATACCCTCGTTAGCATAAATGCTGAGGGTAAAAAAATCAACGTTTTTTTAAAAAAAACATTTTTAAAAAATTTACGTTAAAGGAAGTGATATTTAAACAAGTAAAAAGTCGTTAAGTTCGGCCGGGCCGAACTTTTTATTCCCTCCACCATAAAATAGTCTTAACTAAAATGGTATAATTAGGGTCCTTTCACAATTTTAGGTGTAACAACTTTTCGACAATGGATAGAATCCTACTGCCTCCCACTATTGCTTAATTACACAAATGTTGGGGCAGAGATAATTCCTTTTGGAGATGAAAGCCTTTGGTGTGTTTATATTAAAAACCCCGAAGGACAAATGCGCCGTGAGTCGAACTTCCGCGTTATGGCGTGATGAATTTTTTATAAGAGACCCTGTAAGCCATCATGGATTAGCATTATATCTTTGATTGTTGTTTTTGTAGAGCACTTAAGCAATAGTGAACAAAGATAAAACGGTAATTCTTATGGCCCATAGGGTCTCTAACAAAAATTTCATCAAGCCATAACGCGGAAGTTCGACTGACGGTGGATCTGTCCTTCGAGGTTCATAATATACTCACCAAGGCCTTTCTTTCCCAAGAGGAATTTT
Organism: Musca autumnalis; assembly: GCF_047663935.1. NCBI lineage: Eukaryota > Metazoa > Arthropoda > Insecta > Diptera > Muscidae > Musca > Musca autumnalis. Next base: position 36,145 of record NW_027411656.1, on the reverse strand, counting down.
CCGTGCCCCAAACTTTCACCTCCATTTTGTTGCACAGTGTTATCTAATCTAATCTAAAAAAATGTGTTCAGGTAGGTGAAAGGTACCACTTACGGGGCTTTATCAAAGAGTCAACCTATCTTTAAATTTTTGGGAACTTTAAAATTCTGGGAACTTCAAGAGTCAAATTGAGGGTAGTTTCATCAAAACAATGTAGACCCTCAAAAATGGACCCATGTTGACGAATTTTAGTGAAGAAATTTCGTGATCACAGAAAAAAAAAAAATCGGGAGGTACAGTTATATGGGTGGATATACCAAAACATGGACGTATGTATATTGACGATTATTTTTGAATAGACAGAATTGTAGCCAAAATTCTCAAAATACCGATCATTACATCTAGTTCGGTTCAAAATTGCAGCAAAAAATCTCAAAATACCGAAAATCGGGAGATACCGTTATATGGGGGCTATTCCATAACATGGACCTATGTTGACGATGTTTGGTGGAGATGTTTTATGACCACTTAGAACCTCAAATGTCAAATTGCAGCTAGTTCGGTTAAAAATTGTAACTAAAATGCTCAAAACACCCAACATCGGGAGGTACGGTTATAAGGGGGCCATACCAAAACATGGACCTATGTTGACGATGTTTGGTGGAGATGTTTCATGACCACTGAGTACCTCAAATGTCAAATTGCAGATAGTTCGGTTAAAAATTGTAACTAAAATCGGGAGGTACCGTTATATGGGGGCCATACCAAAACATGGACCTATGTTGACGATATTTGGTGGAGATATTTCATGACCACTGAGAACCTCAAATGCCAAATTGCAGATAGTTCGGTTACAAATTGTAGCTAAAATTCTCAAAATACCGAAAATCGGGAGGTACCGTTATATGGGGCTATACCAAAACATGGACCTATGTTTACACTGTTTGGTGGAGATACTTCATGACCACTGAGAACCTCAAATGGCAAATTACAGCTAGTTCGGTTAAAAATTGTAGCTAAAATTCTCTAAATACCGAAAATCGGGAGGTACCGATATATGGGGGCTATACCAAAACATGGACCTATGTTGACGATGTTTCGTGGAGATTTTTCATGACCACTGAGAACCTCAAATTTAAAATTGAAGATAGTTCGGTTAAAAATTGTGGCTAAAATTCTCAAAATACCGAAAATCGGGAGGTACCGTTATATGGGGACTATACCAAAACATGGACCTATGCCAATATCCTTTGGGATATAAGTTTGTTGATCACTAGGAACCCTAAGTGCCAAATTATAGCTAATTCGGTCTGCAAATGTGGCGAAGAACGTCAAAATACCTCAAATCCGGAGGTACCATTATATAGGGGCTATACCAAAGAGTGGACCGATATAGCCCATCTTCGAACTTGACCTGCCTATGGAAAAAACCCTCGGGTGCAAAATTTCAGCACTGTATCTCAATTATTGCGGACGCTAGAGTGATTACAACAGACGGACATGGCTAGATCGTCTTAGAATTTTATCCTGATCAAGAATATATATACTTTATAGGGTCGCAAATGATTAGTTCGATGTGTTACAAACGTTCCACGTTTATGGAAAAAATATTGTTTAAAAAATCCACGTTTATGGAAAAAATATTGTTTAAAAAATCCACGTTTATGGAAAAAATATTGTTTAAAAAATCCACGTTTATGGAAAAAATATTGTTTAAAAAATCCACGTTTATGGAAAAAATATTGTTTAAAAAATCCACGTTTATGGAAAAAATATTGTTTAAAAAATCCACGTTTATGGAAAAAATATTGTTTAAAAAATCCACGTTTATGGAAAAATATTGTTTAAAAAATCCACGTTTATGGAAAAAATATTGTTTAAAAAATCCACGTTTATGGAAAAAATATTGTTAAAAAATCCACGTTTATGGAAAAAGATATTGTTAAAAAATCCACGTTTATGGAAAAATATTGTTTAAAAAATCCACGTTTATGGAAAAAATATTGTTTAAAAAATCCACGTTTATGGAAAAAATATTGTTTAAAAAATCCACGTTTATGGAAAAAATATTGTTTAAAAAATCCACGTTTATGGAAAAAATATTGTTTAAAAAATCCACGTTTATGGAAAAAATATTGTTTAAAAAATCCACGTTTATGGAAAAAATATTGTTTAAAAAATCCACGTTTATGGAAAAAATATTGTTTAAAAAATCCACGTTTATGGAAAAAATATTGTTTAAAAAATCCACGTTTATGGAAAAAATATTGTTTAAAAAATCCACGTTTATGGAAAAATATTGTTTAAAAAATCCACGTTTATGGAAAAAATATTGTTTAAAAAATCCACGTTTATGGAAAAAATATTGTTTAAAAAATCCACGTTTATGGAAAAAATATTGTTTAAAAAATCCACGTTTATGGAAAAGATATTGTTAAAAAATCCACGTTTATGGAAAAAATATTGTTTAAAAAATCCACGTTTATGGAAAAAATATTGTTTAAAAAATCCACGTTTATGGAAAAAATATTGTTTAAAAAATCCACGTTTATGGAAAAAATATTGTTTAAAAAATCCACGTTTATGGAAAAAATATTGTTTAAAAAATCCACGTTTATGGAAAAAATATTGTTTAAAAAATCCACGTTTATGGAAAAAATATTGTTTAAAAAATCCACGTTTATGGAAAAAATATTGTTTAAAAAATCCACGTTTATGGAAAAAATATTGTTTAAAAAATCCACGTTTATGGAAAAAATATTGTTTAAAAAATCCACGTTTATGGAAAAAATATTGTTTAAAAAATCCACGTTTATGGAAAAAATATTGTTTAAAAAAATCCACGTTTATGGAAAAAATATTGTTTAAAAAATCCACGTTTATGGAAAAAATATTGTTTAAAAAATCCACGTTTATGGAAAAAATATTGTTTAAAAAATCCACGTTTATGGAAAAAATATTGTTTAAAAAATCCACGTTTATGGAAAAAATATTGTTTAAAAAATCCACGTTTATGGAAAAAATATTGTTTAAAAAATCCACGTTTATGGAAAAAATATTGTTTAAAAAATCCACGTTTATGGAAAAAATATTGTTTAAAAAATCCACGTTTATGGAAAAAATATTGTTTAAAAAATCCACGTTTATGGAAAAAATATGGTTTAAAAAATCCACGTTTATGGAAAAAATATTGTTTAAAAAAATCCACGTTTATGGAAAAAATATTGTTTAAAAAATCCACGTTTATGGAAAAAATATTGTTTAAAAAATCCACGTTTATGGAAAAAATATTGTTTAAAAAATCCACGTTTATGGAAAAAATATTGTTTAAAAAATCCACGTTTATGGAAAAAATATTGTTTAAAAAATCCACGTTTATGGAAAAAATATTGTTTAAAAAATCCACGTTTATGGAAAAAATATTGTTTAAAAAAATCCACGTTTATGGAAAAAATATTGTTTAAAAAATCCACGTTTATGGAAAAAATATTGTTTAAAAAAATCCACGTTTATGGAAAAAATATTGTTTAAAAAATCCACGTTTATGGAAAAAATATTGTTTAAAAAATCCACGTTTATGGAAAAAATATTGTTTAAAAAATCCACGTTTATGGAAAAAATATTGTTTAAAAAATCCACGTTTATGGAAAAAATATTGTTTAAAAAATCCACGTTTATGGAAAAAATATTGTTTAAAAAATCCACGTTTATGGAAAAAATATTGTTTAAAAAATCCACGTTTATGGAAAAAATATTGTTTAAAAAATCCACGTTTATGGAAAAAATATTGTTTAAAAAATCCACGTTTATGGAAAAAATATTGTTTAAAAAATCCACGTTTATGGAAAAAATATTGTTTAAAAAATCCACGTTTATGGAAAAAATATTGTTTAAAAAATCCACGTTTATGGAAAAAATATTGTTTAAAAAATCCACGTTTATGGAAAAAAATATTGTTTAAAAAATCCACGTTTATGGAAAAAATATTGTTTAAAAAATCCACGTTTATGGAAAAAATATTGTTTAAAAAATCCACGTTTATGGAAAAAATATTGTTTAAAAAATCCACGTTTATGGAAAAAATATTGTTTAAAAAATCCACGTTTATGGAAAAAATATTGTTTAAAAAATCCACGTTTATGGAAAAAAATATTGTTTAAAAAATCCACGTTTATGGAAAAAATATTGTTTAAAAAATCCACGTTTATGGAAAAAATATTGTTTAAAAAATCCACGTTTATGGAAAAAATATTGTTTAAAAAATCCACGTTTATGGAAAAAATATTGTTTAAAAAATCCACGTTTATGGAAAAAATATTGTTTAAAAAATCCACGTTTATGGAAAAAATATTGTTTAAAAAATCCACGTTTATGGAAAAAATATTGTTTAAAAAATCCACGTTTATGGAAAAAATATTGTTTAAAAAATCCACGTTTATGGAAAAAATATTGTTTAAAAAATCCACGTTTATGGAAAAAATATTGTTTAAAAAATCCACGTTTATGGAAAAAATATTGTTTAAAAAATCCACGTTTATGGAAAAAATATTGTTTAAAAAATCCACGTTTATGGAAAAAATATTGTTTAAAAAATCCACGTTTATGGAAAAAATATTGTTTAAAAAATCCACGTTTATGGAAAAAATATTGTTTAAAAAATCCACGTTTATGGAAAAAATATTGTTTAAAAAATCCACGTTTATGGAAAAAATATTGTTTAAAAAATCCACGTTTATGGAAAAATATTGTTTAAAAAATCCACGTTTATGGAAAAAATATTGTTTAAAAAATCCACGTTTATGGAAAAAATATTGTTTAAAAAATCCACGTTTATGGAAAAAATATTGTTTAAAAAATCCACGTTTATGGAAAAAATATTGTTTAAAAAATCCACGTTTATGGAAAAAATATTGTTTAAAAAATCCACGTTTATGGAAAAAATATTGTTTAAAAAATCCACGTTTATGGAAAAAATATTGTTTAAAAAATCCACGTTTATGGAAAAAATATTGTTTAAAAAATCCACGTTTATGGAAAAAATATTGTTTAAAAAATCCACGTTTATGGAAAAAATATTGTTTAAAAAATCCACGTTTATGGAAAAAATATTGTTTAAAAAATCCACGTTTATGGAAAAAATATTGTTTAAAAAATCCACGTTTATGGAAAAAATATTGTTTAAAAAATCCACGTTTATGGAAAAAATATTGTTTAAAAAATCCACGTTTATGGAAAAAATATTGTTTAAAAAATCCACGTTTATGGAAAAAATATTGTTTAAAAAATCCACGTTTATGGAAAAAATATTGTTTAAAAAATCCACGTTTATGGAAAAAATATTGTTTAAAAAATCCACGTTTATGGAAAAAATATTGTTTAAAAAATCCACGTTTATGGAAAAAATATTGTTTAAAAAATCCACGTTTATGGAAAAAATATTGTTTAAAAAATCCACGTTTATGGAAAAAATATTGTTTAAAAAATCCACGTTTATGGAAAAAATATTGTTTAAAAAATCCACGTTTATGGAAAAAATATTGTTTAAAAAATCCACGTTTATGGAAAAAATATTGTTTAAAAAATCCACGTTTATGGAAAAAATATTGTTTAAAAAATCCACGTTTATGGAAAAAATATTGTTTAAAAAATCCACGTTTATGGAAAAAATATTGTTTAAAAAATCCACGTTTATGGAAAAAATATTGTTTAAAAAATCCACGTTTATGGAAAAAATATTGTTTAAAAAATCCACGTTTATGGAAAAAATATTGTTTAAAAAATCCACGTTTATGGAAAAAATATTGTTTAAAAAATCCACGTTTATGGAAAAAATATTGTTTAAAAAATCCACGTTTATGGAAAAAATATTGTTTAAAAAATCCACGTTTATGGAAAAAATATTGTTTAAAAAATCCACGTTTATGGAAAAAATATTGTTTAAAAAATCCACGTTTATGGAAAAAATATTGTTTAAAAAATCCACGTTTATGGAAAAAATATTGTTTAAAAAATCCACGTTTATGGAAAAAATATTGTTTAAAAAATCCACGTTTATGGAAAAAATATTGTTTAAAAAATCCACGTTTATGGAAAAAATATTGTTTAAAAAATCCACGTTTATGGAAAAAATATTGTTTAAAAAATCCACGTTTATGGAAAAAATATTGTTTAAAAAATCCACGTTTATGGAAAAAATATTGTTTAAAAAATCCACGTTTATGGAAAAAATATTGTTTAAAAAATCCACGTTTATGGAAAAAATATTGTTTAAAAAATCCACGTTTATGGAAAAAATATTGTTTAAAAAATCCACGTTTATGGAAAAAATATTGTTTAAAAAAATCCACGTTTATGGAAAAAATATTGTTTAAAAAATCCACGTTTATGGAAAAAATATTGTTTAAAAAATCCACGTTTATGGAAAAAATATTGTTTAAAAAATCCACGTTTATGGAAAAAATATTGTTTAAAAAATCCACGTTTATGGAAAAAATATTGTTTAAAAAATCCACGTTTATGGAAAAAATATTGTTTAAAAAATCCACGTTTATGGAAAAAATATTGTTTAAAAAATCCACGTTTATGGAAAAAATATTGTTTAAAAAATCCACGTTTATGGAAAAAATATTGTTTAAAAAATCCACGTTTATGGAAAAAATATTGTTTAAAAAATCCACGTTTATGGAAAAAATATTGTTTAAAAAATCCACGTTTATGGAAAAAATATTGTTTAAAAAATCCACGTTTATGGAAAAAATATTGTTTAAAAAATCCACGTTTATGGAAAAAATATTGTTTAAAAAATCCACGTTTATGGAAAAAATATTGTTTAAAAAATCCACGTTTATGGAAAAAATATTGTTTAAAAAATCCACGTTTATGGAAAAAATATTGTTTAAAAAATCCACGTTTATGGAAAAAATATTGTTTAAAAAATCCACGTTTATGGAAAAAATATTGTTTAAAAAATCCACGTTTATGGAAAAAATATTGTTTAAAAAATCCACGTTTATGGAAAAAATATTGTTTAAAAAATCCACGTTTATGGAAAAAATATTGTTTAAAAAATCCACGTTTATGGAAAAAAATATTGTTTAAAAAATCCACGTTTATGGAAAAAATATTGTTTAAAAAATCCACGTTTATGGAAAAAATATTGTTTAAAAAATCCACGTTTATGGAAAAAATATTGTTTAAAAAATCCACGTTTATGGAAAAAATATTGTTTAAAAAATCCACGTTTATGGAAAAAATATTGTTTAAAAAATCCACGTTTATGGAAAAAATATTGTTTAAAAAATCCACGTTTATGGAAAAAATATTGTTTAAAAAATCCACGTTTATGGAAAAAATATTGTTTAAAAAATCCACGTTTATGGAAAAAATATTGTTTAAAAAATCCACGTTTATGGAAAAAATATTGTTTAAAAAATCCACGTTTATGGAAAAAATATTGTTTAAAAAATCCACGTTTATGGAAAAAATATTGTTTAAAAAATCCACGTTTATGGAAAAAATATTGTTTAAAAAATCCACGTTTATGGAAAAAATATTGTTTAAAAAATCCACGTTTATGGAAAAAATATTGTTTAAAAAATCCACGTTTATGGAAAAAATATTGTTTAAAAAATCCACGTTTATGGAAAAAATATTGTTTAAAAAATCCACGTTTATGGAAAAAATATTGTTTAAAAAATCCACGTTTATGGAAAAAATATTGTTTAAAAAATCCACGTTTATGGAAAAAATATTGTTTAAAAAATCCACGTTTATGGAAAAAATATTGTTTAAAAAATCCACGTTTATGGAAAAAATATTGTTTAAAAAATCCACGTTTATGGAAAAAATATTGTTTAAAAAATCCACGTTTATGGAAAAAATATTGTTTAAAAAATCCACGTTTATGGAAAAAATATTGTTTAAAAAATCCACGTTTATGGAAAAAATATTGTTTAAAAAATCCACGTTTATGGAAAAAATATTGTTTAAAAAATCCACGTTTATGGAAAAAATATTGTTTAAAAAATCCACGTTTATGGAAAAAATATTGTTTAAAAAATCCACGTTTATGGAAAAAATATTGTTTAAAAAATCCACGTTTATGGAAAAAATATTGTTTAAAAAATCCACGTTTATGGAAAAAATATTGTTTAAAAAATCCACGTTTATGGAAAAAATATTGTTTAAAAAATCCACGTTTATGGAAAAAATATTGTTTAAAAAATCCACGTTTATGGAAAAAATATTGTTTAAAAAATCCACGTTTATGGAAAAAATATTGTTTAAAAAATCCACGTTTATGGAAAAAATATTGTTTAAAAAATCCACGTTTATGGAAAAAATATTGTTTAAAAAATCCACGTTTATGGAAAAAATATTGTTTAAAAAATCCACGTTTATGGAAAAAATATTGTTTAAAAAATCCACGTTTATGGAAAAAATATTGTTTAAAAAATCCACGTTTATGGAAAAAATATTGTTTAAAAAATCCACGTTTATGGAAAAAATATTGTTTAAAAAATCCACGTTTATGGAAAAAATATTGTTTAAAAAATCCACGTTTATGGAAAAAATATTGTTTAAAAAATCCACGTTTATGGAAAAAATATTGTTTAAAAAATCCACGTTTATGGAAAAAATATTGTTTAAAAAATCCACGTTTATGGAAAAAATATTGTTTAAAAAATCCACGTTTATGGAAAAAATATTGTTTAAAAAATCCACGTTTATGGAAAAAATATTGTTTAAAAAATCCACGTTTATGGAAAAAATATTGTTTAAAAAATCCACGTTTATGGAAAAAATATTGTTTAAAAAATCCACGTTTATGGAAAAAATATTGTTTAAAAAATCCACGTTTATGGAAAAAATATTGTTTAAAAAATCCACGTTTATGGAAAAAATATTGTTTAAAAAATCCACGTTTATGGAAAAAATATTGTTTAAAAAATCCACGTTTATGGAAAAAATATTGTTTAAAAAATCCACGTTTATGGAAAAAATATTGTTTAAAAAATCCACGTTTATGGAAAAAATATTGTTTAAAAAATCCACGTTTATGGAAAAAATATTGTTTAAAAAATCCACGTTTATGGAAAAAATATTGTTTAAAAAATCCACGTTTATGGAAAAAATATTGTTTAAAAAATCCACGTTTATGGAAAAAATATTGTTTAAAAAATCCACGTTTATGGAAAAAATATTGTTTAAAAAATCCACGTTTATGGAAAAAATATTGTTTAAAAAATCCACGTTTATGGAAAAAATATTGTTTAAAAAATCCACGTTTATGGAAAAAATATTGTTTAAAAAATCCACGTTTATGGAAAAAATATTGTTTAAAAAATCCACGTTTATGGAAAAAATATTGTTTAAAAAATCCACGTTTATGGAAAAAATATTGTTTAAAAAATCCACGTTTATGGAAAAAATATTGTTTAAAAAATCCACGTTTATGGAAAAAATATTGTTTAAAAAATCCACGTTTATGGAAAAAATATTGTTTAAAAAATCCACGTTTATGGAAAAAATATTGTTTAAAAAATCCACGTTTATGGAAAAAATATTGTTTAAAAAATCCACGTTTATGGAAAAAATATTGTTTAAAAAATCCACGTTTATGGAAAAAATATTGTTTAAAAAATCCACGTTTATGGAAAAAATATTGTTTAAAAAATCCACGTTTATGGAAAAAATATTGTTTAAAAAATCCACGTTTATGGAAAAAATATTGTTTAAAAAATCCACGTTTATGGAAAAAATATTGTTTAAAAAATCCACGTTTATGGAAAAAATATTGTTTAAAAAATCCACGTTTATGGAAAAAATATTGTTTAAAAAATCCACGTTTATGGAAAAAATATTGTTTAAAAAATCCACGTTTATGGAAAAAATATTGTTTAAAAAATCCACGTTTATGGAAAAAATATTGTTTAAAAAATCCACGTTTATGGAAAAAATATTGTTTAAAAAATCCACGTTTATGGAAAAAATATTGTTTAAAAAATCCACGTTTATGGAAAAAATATTGTTAAAAAATCCACGTTTATGGAAAAGATATTGTTTAAAAAATCCACGTTTATGGAAAAAATATTGTTTAAAAAACGTGTTTAAAAACGTTTATGGAAAAAATATTGTTTAAAAAATCCACGTTTATGGAAAAAATATTGTTTAAAAAATCCACGTTTATGGAAAAAATATTGTTTAAAAAATCCACGTTTATGGAAAAAATATTGTTTAAAAAATCCACGTTTATGGAAAAAATATTGTTTAAAAAATCCACGTTTATGGAAAAAATATTGTTTAAAAAATCCACGTTTATGGAAAAAATATTGTTTAAAAAATCCACGTTTATGGAAAAAATATTGTTTAAAAAATCCACGTTTATGGAAAAAATATTGTTTAAAAAATCCACGTTTATGGAAAAAATATTGTTTAAAAAATCCACGTTTATGGAAAAAATATTGTTTAAAAAATCCACGTTTATGGAAAAAATATTGTTAAAAAATCCACGTTTATGGAAAAGATATTGTTTAAAAAATCCACGTTTATGGAAAAAATATTGTTTAAAAAATCCACGTTTATGGAAAAGATATTGTTTAAAAAATCCACGTTTATGGAAAAAATATTGTTTAAAAAATCCACGTTTATGGAAAAAATATTGTTTAAAAAATCCACGTTTATGGAAAAAATATTGTTTAAAAAATCCACGTTTATGGAAAAAATATTGTTTAAAAAATCCACGTTTATGGAAAAAATATTGTTTAAAAAATCCACGTTTATGGAAAAAATATTGTTTAAAAAATCCACGTTTATGGAAAAAATATTGTTTAAAAAATCCACGTTTATGGAAAAAATATTGTTTAAAAAATCCACGTTTATGGAAAAAATATTGTTTAAAAAATCCACGTTTATGGAAAAAATATTGTTTAAAAAATCCACGTTTATGGAAAAAATATTGTTTAAAAAATCCACGTTTATGGAAAAAATATTGTTTAAAAAATCCACGTTTATGGAAAAAATATTGTTTAAAAAATCCACGTTTATGGAAAAAATATTGTTTAAAAAATCCACGTTTATGGAAAAAATATTGTTTAAAAAATCCACGTTTATGGAAAAATTATTGTTTAAAAAATCCACGTTTATGGAAAAAATATTGTTTAAAAAATCCACGTTTATGGAAAAAATATTGTTTAAAAAATCCACGTTTATGGAAAAAATATTGTTTAAAAAATCCACGTTTATGGAAAAAATATTGTTTAAAAAATCCACGTTTATGGAAAAAATATTGTTTAAAAAATCCACGTTTATGGAAAAAATATTGTTTAAAAAATCCACGTTTATGGAAAAAATATTGTTTAAAAAATCCACGTTTATGGAAAAAATATTGTTTAAAAAATCCACGTTTATGGAAAAAATATTGTTTAAAAAATCCACGTTTATGGAAAAAATATTGTTTAAAAAATCCACGTTTATGGAAAAAATATTGTTTAAAAAATCCACGTTTATGGAAAAAATATTGTTTAAAAAATCCACGTTTATGGAAAAAATATTGTTTAAAAAATCCACGTTTATGGAAAAAATATTGTTTAAAAAATCCACGTTTATGGAAACAATATTGTTTAAAAAATCCACGTTTATGGAAAAAATATTGTTTAAAAAATCCACGTTTATGGAAAAAATATTGTTTAAAAAATCCACGTTTATGGAAAAAATATTGTTTAAAAAATCCACGTTTATGGAAAAAATATTGTTTAAAAAATCCACGTTTATGGAAAAAATATTGTTTAAAAAATCCACGTTTATGGAAAAAATATTGTTTAAAAAATCCACGTTTATGGAAAAAATATTGTTTAAAAAATCCACGTTTATGGAAAAAATATTGTTTAAAAAATCCACGTTTATGGAAAAAATATTGTTTAAAAAATCCACGTTTATGGAAAAAATATTGTTTAAAAAATCCACGTTTATGGAAAAAATATTGTTTAAAAAATCCACGTTTATGGAAAAAATATTGTTTAAAAAATCCACGTTTATGGAAAAAATATTGTTTAAAAAATCCACGTTTATGGAAAAAATATTGTTTAAAAAATCCACGTTTATGGAAAAAATATTGTTTAAAAAATCCACGTTTATGGAAAAAATATTTTTAAAAAATCCACGTTTATGGAAAAAATATTTTTTAAAAAACTCACGTTTAAGGAAAAAATATTTTTTAAAAAATCCACGTTTAAGGAAAAATATTTTTTAAAAAACTCACGTTTAAGGAAAAAATATTTTTTAAAAAATCCACGTTTAAAGAAAAAATTTTTTTAAAAACTCCACGTTTAAGGAAAAAATATTTTTTAAAAAATCCAAGTTTAAGGAAAAAATATTTTTTAAAAAACCACGTTTAAGGAAAATATATTTTTTAAAAAATCCACGTTTAAGGAAAAAATATTTTTTAAAAAATCCAAGTTTAAGGAAACAAGTAAAAAAGTATCAGTCGGCTTTGCCGACAGAGATATACCCTCAGCCTGTGCAAATTGAAACACTTTTTTTCACAAAAAACTTATGTATTTAGGGGGTTTCAAAATTTTGGTCTCGTATGAACCGACAAAAATGTTGATTAGGATTAAAGTTCAAAGATTTTGCTGAAAAGGTACTTAAAGGAATGGACCGACATAGACCATGCCCCTGAAACAACTTTTACCATCGTAATTGAGGCAGCGAATGTAAGTTGCTTCAACAAAAATCAAAGTGATTCAATAGCAGGTCTTAAAGTGAACTTATCCAAAATTTTCTGTGGGAGGTACGGGATGGAGTTGACAAATATAGTCCATATTCGAACCTGATCTATATCTGGTAGATATTATGAGAATGTGTAAAGTATGAACCAAATCGGTCAATCCCATCAAGAGTTATCGTGCGCACAATTTTTCCAAGTATTTTTGAACTTTGGTGGGGTAGGTACCTGAAGGAGTGGACCGATATGGCTTATCTACGAACTTAAACTAAGTTTGGAAACAATATTACGAAGGCCAAATTTTGGCCGGAACCGGCATTTCCGTTCGAGAATTATCTTGCGCTTCCACCCATAAACATGGTGTCATAGGGTTTGTTTTTCAACTTTCAGGCTATTTTTTCAGGAAGTATGGACTTGCCCCTCAGGAAACTTATACCTTCGTATAGGGGACAGTGAATACAAGATGTTATAACAAAAACCAAGGCGATTCGAGAGCAGGTCCTAAACTGAACTTTTCCGAAATTTTGTTTGGAAGTACTCGAAGGAGTTTACCGATTAAGTCCATATTGGAACCTCGTCTAAGTCTGGTAGAAATTTCATAATGTGCAAAGTATGGACCAAATCGGTTACTCAATTCAAGAGTTATCGTACGCACAAATTTTCCGAACATTTTCGAACTTCTGTGGGGGAGGTACCGGAAGGAGTGGACCGATATAATCCATCTTTGAACTTGAACTAAGTTTGGACAAAATATTACGAAAGCCAAATGTTGGACCAAATCGGCAGATCCGTTCGAGAGTTATCTTGCCCTCCAACCACTACACACGGTGTCATAGGGTTTTTTGTAACTTTCAGGCTATTTTCTCAGGAAGTATGGACTTGCCCCTAATGAAACTTACAGCGTCGTATAGAGGACAGCGAATACAACTTGCGTAAACAAAAATCAAAGTGATTCGAGACCAGGTCCTTAACTGAACTTTTCCGAAATTTTGTGTGGGAGGTACCCGAAGGAGTGGACCGATTGAGTCCATATTGGAACCTAATCTAAGCTTGGTATAAATTACACGATGTGCAAAGTATGGACCAAATCGGTTATTCCATACAAGAGTTATCGTGCGCACAAGTTTTGCGACAATTTTTGAAAATTTGTGGGGGAGGTACCTGAAGGAGTGGACCTATATGGCCCATCTTCGAACTTAAATCGAATCTGGACAAAATATTTCGATACCCAAAATTTGAACCGAATCGATTGATCCGTTCGAGAGTTATCGTGCGCACCAGCCAGCCAGACAGACAGACCGACAGACAGACAGACAGACGGACGGACATTGCTAGATCTACTCAAAATTGTCTGAAACGGATATCGTACAAACATACTTGGGGTCTAAAACCATTATTTCGATGAGGCACATTTTTGGTCGTATCAAAGTGTAAATACCCTCTTTAGCCTAAAGGCTGAGGGTATAAAAATATTTTTTAAAAAATCCACGTTTAAGGAAAAAATATTTTTTAAAAAAAATCCACGTTTATGGAAAAAATATTTTTTAAAAAATCCACGTTTAAGGAAAAAATATTTTTTAAAAAAAATCCACGCTTATGAAATAAATATTTTTTAAAAATATTTTTATGGAAAAATTATTGAAGAAATATCTTTTAAAAATGCACGATTATTTATGTACGAGTAAAACTATCATTTATATAAAAGTATTTTTAAAAAAATCCACGTTTATGAAAAAAGGTTTTTTTAAAGCTCTTTATTGGAAAAATAAAAATGTAAGTTTTTTGAAAAAATATATATTTTTAAAAAATTCACGCTTATTTGATAAATCGTCGTTTTGTGCCTCATATAAATTTGATATTAATTCAAAAATTCTCTTTCAACATTTCATAAATTTGTAATTTACATGATCTTTGGTGTGAGGCCGATGAGATGTGCAAATAAATGTCCTTCATAGATCATTGCTTACATCCTTATCTTGTTACAAAAGTGCCTATTTAATAATCATAAAATTCTTATATTTAATTAATATTAACCAATTATATATTATAATTAACCAATATTTCTTTGTACAAACAACAGAAAAGGGGCGGAGAGATTTTTCAATTTTAATTTTGAATCTTAACAAAAGTTAAGTAAATAAATGTGTCTCTGGCACCATTCCACAAACTATCCACAAAATTAAACTAAATATCTTAAATTAAAATTCTAGAAATGGTTATTAAATCATTTCATTTAAGTAGTAAATTTTCTTACACAATAGACCTTAATGAAAAGCAACGATAAGTAACCAAATGCTGTACGGAAGAAAAGGAGACGAGGAATGAAATAAAATTTCCCCAAATAATTCACAGCCATCTGCCTTGGTCTTCTTATGCAAGTGATTCTAAATATTGAATAACAATTTATTTTTGACTCCAAAATGTTATTGCCATTCAAATACCATTGGAATTTTCATCTTAGACCAAGTCTTCATAGCCAGCCAGAGCTGTGTTCGGCTACTCTATGACTCAGGAAAAGCAATTAATTTATTAACAAACAATTCACCAGATATGCCTATTCAAATAGACCACTACTTGTCATTGTTGTCGTTGACGTTAAGTGTACCCATCACTGCCTACCTATGTGGTTTTCTCTATGAGTTGAATATGGATGCGATGTGTGTCTCTGTGCGTGTGTGTCTCTGTGTAGCTTTCAAGTTTGCCTTAAGTCCTGAAAACCTGTTCTTGTGTTCTTACTTATGTTCTTGACTCAATAAATACCTGTAAGTTTATGTGTAAGCATTTATTTATCATCGAATATTAAAGTAAATACACATAAGAGAAAGAAGATAGAGAGCAGAACAGCAGGGAGAAATAAATATCTTCGAAAATGTTATTAAGAATTGTTTACAGAATTTTTCATCCGAGGGAGGTTAATGGAAGTTCAAGGAATAATAAAAGAGACAAATGTTGGAAATCTTTTACAAAGTTTTTTACAAAAAAAAGTGCGGCGGAAAATGTGGGCCAAATAGTCACTGCAGCAAGACGGCTCAGATTACTACCTCAGTCATGATCCATTTGCCAAATAATTCTTTTTTTATCCACCCTCGTTTACCACAAAATTTCCACAATCTTTTCACATTCATATCGTTATAAGTTTGTTTATGTGAGTGTTTGAACACACACACAAACATTTATTAAGCAAAAGTAAATGTATTGACCTCATCTGTAAATCTCTTCTTGTATTTTTGGTGTATGAAAATTTTCCTATTTTCCATGAAAATCAATGTAAATTCTATGTCATTTGGAATTTGAGATTTGTAAAACCATCTTTATGTGGCTTAGCACAAACACAAATACAAATTCACACAAATTCGAATTCCATGAACATACACAGATACACAAATGACACATGATTGTGTCTCAAAAAGAGTTTATTAGAATATTTGTGGCTAGAGTATGGTACAATTACTATCAAACATGTGGTGTTAAGGTACATGATGTACGTTGGTATCTGTGTGTGTAGGTGTGTGTCTGCGATTACATTTGAGGTAAGGAGTACAAAAACAAAACTAATTAAGAATAATAAAATTAAACAATATAAAATTTCTAATATTAAAAAAGGGGGTAAGGAGAAAATATTAAATTAAAGGAACAGTGGGTTATAGGAATTGTTTAAAAAAATAAATTATTTTAACTTTTTAATATATAATTAATAAATTTGTATAGTTAAATTCTGATTACTGCAAAAAATATTCTTTAAAAATCCATTATTGGCTTATGGGTCCTTGAAAAAATATTCTTTAAAAGTTCCTTAAAATTTTTACTTTAAATATTCTTTAAAAATCCACGTTTATTGGTCCTTGAAAAAATATTCTTTAAAAATCCACGTTTATTGGTCCTTGAAAAAATATTCTTTAAAAATCCACGTTTATTGGTCCTTGAAAAAATATTCTTTAAAAATCCACGTTTATTGGTCCTTGAAAAAATATTCTTTAAAAATCCACGTTTATTGGTCCTTGAAAAAATATTCTTTAAAAATCCACGTTTATTGGTCCTTGAAAAAATATTCTTTAAAAATCCACGTTTATTGGTCCTTGAAAAAATATTCTTTAAAAATCCACGTTTATTGGTCCTTGAAAAAATATTCTTTAAAAATCCACGTTTATTGGTCCTTGAAAAAATATTCTTTAAAAATCCACGTTTATTGGTCCTTGAAAAAATATTCTTTAAAAATCCACGTTTATTGGTCCTTGAAAAAATATTCTTTAAAAATCCACGTTTATTGGTCCTTGAAAAAATATTCTTTAAAAATCCACGTTTATTGGTCCTTGAAAAAATATTCTTTAAAAATCCACGTTTATTGTTGTATGGGTCCTTGAAAAAATATTCTTTAAAAATCCACGTTTATTGTTGTATGGGTCCTTGAAAAAATATTCTTTAAAAAATCCACGTTTATTGGTACTTGAAAAAATATTCTTTAAAAAATCCACGTTTATTGGTACTTGAAAAAATATTCTTTAAAAAATCCACGTTTATTGGTACTTGAAAAAATATTCTTTAAAAAATCCACGTTTATAGGTACTTGAAAAAATATTCTTTAAAAAATCCACGTTTATTGGTACTTGAAAAAATATTCTTTAAAAAATCCACGTTTATTGGTACTTGAAAAAATATTCTTTAAAAAATCCACGTTTATTGGTACTTGAAAAAATATTCTTTAAAAAATCCACGTTTATTGGTACTTGAAAAAATATTCTTTAAAAAATCCACGTTTATTGGTACTTGAAAAAATATTCTTTAAAAAATCCACATTTATTGGTACTTGAAAAAATATTCTTTAAAAAATCCACGTTTATTGGTACTTGATAAAATATTCTTTAAAAAATCCACGTTTATTGGTACTTGAAAAAATATTCTTTAAAAAATCCACGTTTATTGGTACTAGATAAAATATTCTTTAAAAAATCCACGTTTATTGGTACTTGAAAAAATATTCTTTAAAAATCCACGTTTATTGTTGTATGGGTCCTTGAAAAAATATTCTTTAAAAATCCACGTTTATTGTTGTATGGGTCCTTGAAAAAATATTCTTTAAAAATCCACGTCTATTGTTGTATGGGTCCTTGAAAAAATATTCTTTAAAAATCCACGTTTATTGCTGTATGGGTCCTTGAAAAAATATTCTTTAAAAATCCACGTTTATTGCTGTATGGGTCCTTGAAAAAATATTCTTTAAAAATCCATGTTTATTGTTGTATGGGTCCTTGAAAAAATATTCTTTAAAAATCCACGTCTATTGTTGTATGGGTCCTTGAAAAAATATTCTTTAAAAATCCACGTTTATTGTTGTATGGGTCCTTGAAAAAATATTCTTTAAAAAATCCACGTTTATTGGTCCTTGAAAAAATATTCTTTAAAAATCCACGTCTATTGTTGTATGGGTCCTTGAAAAAATATTCTTTAAAAATCCACGCTTATTGTTGTATGGGTCCTTGAAAAAATATTCTTTAAAAATCCACGCTTATTGTTGTATGGGTCCTTGAAAAAATATTCTTTAAAAATCCACGCTTATTGTTGTATGGGTCCTTGAAAAAATATTCTTTAAAAATCCACGCTTATTGTTGTATGGGTCCTTGAAAAAATTTTCTTTAAAAATCCCCGCTTATTGTTGTATGGGTCCTTGAAAAAATATTCTTTAAAAATCCACGCTTATTGTTGTATGGATCCTTGAAAAAATATTCTTTAAAAATCCACGCTTATTGTTGCATGGGTCCTTGAAAAATATTCTTTAAAAATCCACGTTTATTGTTGTATGGGTCCTTGAAAAAATATTCTTTAAAAATCCACGTTTATTGTTGTATGGGTCCTTGAAAAAATATTCTTTAAAAATCCACGTTTATTGTTGTATGGGTCCTTGAAAAAATATTCTTTAAAAATCCACGTTTATTGTTGTATGGGTCCTTGAAAAAATATTCTTTAAAAATCCACGTTTATTGTTGTATGGGTCCTTGAAAAAATATTCTTTAAAAATCCACGTTTATTGTTGTATGGGTCCTTGAAAAAATATTCTTTAAAAATCCACGTTTATTGTTGTATGGGTCCTTGAAAAAATATTCTTTAAAAATCCACGTTTATTGTTGTATGGGTCCTTGAAAAAATATTCTTTAAAAATCCACGTTTATTGTTGTATGGGTCCTTGAAAAAATATTCTTTAAAAATCCACGTTTATTGTTGTATGGGTCCTTGAAAAAATATTCTTTAAAAATCCACGTTTATTGTTGTATGGGTCCTTGAAAAAATATTCTTTAAAAATCCACGTTTATTGTTGTATGGGTCCTTGAAAAAATATTCTTTAAAAATCCACGTTTATTGTTGTATGGGTCCTTGAAAAAATATTCTTTTAAAAATCCACGTTTATTGTTGTATGGGTCCTTGAAAAAATATTCTTTAAAAATCCACGTTTATTGTTGTATGGGTCCTTGAAAAAATATTCTTTAAAAATCCACGTTTTATTGTTGTATGGGTCCTTGAAAAAATATTCTTTAAAAATCCACGTTTATTGTTGTATGGGTCCTTGAAAAAATATTCTTTAAAAATCCACGTTTATTGTTGTATGGGTCCTTGAAAAAATATTCTTTAAAAATCCACGTTTATTGTTGTATGGGTCCTTGAAAAAATATTCTTTAAAAAATCCACGTTTATTGTTGTATGGGTCCTTGAAAAAATATTCTTTAAAAAATCCACGTTTATTGTTGTATGGGTCCTTGAAAAAATATTCTTTAAAAATCCACGTTTATTGTTGTATGGGTCCTTGAAAAAAATATTCTTTAAAAATCCCACGTTTATTGTTGTATGGGTCCTTGAAAAAATATTCTTTAAAAATCCACGTTTATTGTTGTATGGGTCCTTGAAAAAATATTCTTTAAAAATCCACGTTTATTGTTGTATGGGTCCTTGAAAAAATATTCTTTAAAAATCCACGTTTATTGTTGTATGGGTCCTTGAAAAAATATTCTTTAAAAATCCACGTTTATTGTTGTATGGGTCCTTGAAAAAATATTCTTTAAAAATCCACGTTTATTGTTGTATGGGTCCTTGAAAAAATATTCTTTAAAAATCCACGTTTATTGTTGTATGGGTCCTTGAAAAAATATTCTTTAAAAATCCACGTTTATTGTTGTATGGGTCCTTGAAAAAATATTCTTTAAAAATCCACGTTTATTGTTGTATGGGTTCTTGAAAAAAATATTCTTTAAAAATCCACGTTTATTGTTGTATGGGTCCTTGAAAAAATATTCTTTAAAAATCCACGTTTATTGTTGTATGGGTCCTTGAAAAATATTCTTTAAAAATCCACGTTTATTGTTGTATGGGTCCTTGAAAAAATATTCTTTAAAAATCCACGTTTATTGTTTGTATGGGTCCTTGAAAAAATATTCTTTAAAAATCCACGTTTATTGTTGTATGGGTCCTTGAAAAAATATTCTTTAAAAATCCACGTTTATTGTTGTATGGGTCCTTGAAAAAATATTCTTTAAAAATCCACGTTTATTGTTGTATGGGTCCTTGAAAAAATATTCTTTAAAAATCCACGTTTATTGTTGTATGGGTCCTTGAAAAAATATTCTTTAAAAATCCACGTTTATTGTTGTATGGGGTCCTTGAAAAAATATTCTTTAAAAATCCACGTTTATTGTTGTATGGGTCCTTGAAAAAATATTCTTTAAAAATCCACGTTTATTGTTGTATGGGTCCTTGAAAAAATATTCTTTAAAAATCCACGTTTATTGTTGTATGGGTCCTTGAAAAAATATTCTTTAAAAATCCACGTTTATTGTTGTATGGGTCCTTGAAAAAATATTCTTTAAAAATCCACGTTTATTGTTGTATGGGTCCTTGAAAAAATATTCTTTAAAAATCCACGTTTATTGTTGTATGGGTCCTTGAAAAAATATTCTTTAAAAATCCACGTTTATTGTTGTATGGTTCCTTGAAAAAATATTCTTTAAAAATCCACGTTTATTGTTGTATGGGTCCTTGAAAAAATATTCTTTAAAAATCCACGTTTATTGTTGTATGGGTCTTGAAAAAATATTCTTTAAAAATCCACGTTTATTGTTGTATGGGTCCTTGAAAAAATATTCTTTAAAAATCCACGTTTATTGTTGTATGGGTCCTTGAAAAAATATTCTTTAAAAATCCACGTTTATTGTTGTATGGGTCCTTGAAAAAATATTCTTTAAAAATCCACGTTTATTGTTGTATGGTTCCTTGAAAAAATATTCTTTAAAAATCCACGTTTATTGTTGTATGGGTCCTTGAAAAAATATTCTTTAAAAATCCACGTTTATTGTTGTATGGGTCCTTGAAAAAATATTCTTTAAAAATCCACGTTTATTGTTGTATGGGTCCTTGAAAAAATATTCTTTAAAAATCCACGTTTATTGTTGTATGGTTCCTTGAAAAAATATTCTTTAAAAATCCACGTTTATTGTTGTATGGGTCCTTGAAAAAATATTCTTTAAAAATCCACGTTTATTGTTGTATGGTTCCTTGAAAAAATATTCTTTAAAAATCCACGTTTATTGTTGTATGGGTTCCTTGAAAAAATATTCTTTAAAAATCCACGTTTATTGTTGTATGGGTCCTTGAAAAAATATTCTTTAAAAATCCACGTTTATTGTTGTATGGGTCCTTGAAAAAATATTCTTTAAAAATCCACGTTTATTGTTGTATGGGTCCTTGAAAAAATATTCTTTAAAAATCCACGTTTATTGTTGTATGGGTCCTTGAAAAAATATTCTTTAAAAATCCACGTTTATTGTTGTATGGGTCCTTGAAAAAATATTCTTTAAAAATCCACGTTTATTGTTGTATGGGTCCTTGAAAAAATATTCTTTAAAAATCCACGTTTATTGTTGTATGGTTCCTTGAAAAAATATTCTTTAAAAATCCACGTTTATTGTTGTATGGTTCCTTGAAAAAATATTCTTTAAAAATCCACGTTTATTGTTGTATGGGTCCTTGAAAAAATATTCTTTAAAAATCCACGTTTATTGTTGTATGGGTCCTTGAAAAAATATTCTTTAAAAATCCACGTTTATTGTTGTATGGTTCCTTGAAAAAATAATCTTTAAAAAATCCACGTTTATTGTTGTATGGGTCCTTGAAAAAATATTCTTTAAAAATCCCACGTTTATTGTTGTATGGTTCCTTGAAAAAATATTCTTTTAAAAATCCACGTTTATTGTTGTATGGGTCCTTGAAAAAATATTCTTTAAAAATCCACGTTTATTGTTGTATGGGTCCTTGAAAAAATATTCTTTAAAAATCCACGTTTATTGTTGTATGGTTCCTTGAAAAATATTCTTTAAAAATCCACGTTTATTGTTGTATGGGTCCTTGAAAAAATATTCTTTAAAAATCCACGTTTATTGTTGTATGGGTCCTTGAAAAATATTCTTTAAAAATCCACGTTTATTGTTGTATGGGTCCTTGAAAAAATATTCTTTAAAAATCCACGTTTATTGTTGTATGGTTCCTTGAAAAAATATTCTTTAAAAATCCACGTTTATTGTTGTATGGGTCCTTGAAAAAATATTCTTTAAAAATCCACGTTTATTGTTGTATGGTTCCTTGAAAAAATATTCTTTAAAAATCCACGTTTATTGTTGTATGGGTCCTTGAAAAAATATTCTTTAAAAATCCACGTTTATTGTTGTATGGGTCCTTGAAAAAATATTCTTTAAAAATCCACGTTTATTGTTGTATGGGTCCTTGAAAAAATATTCTTTAAAAATCCACGTTTATTGTTGTATGGGTCCTTGAAAAAATATTCTTTAAAAATCCACGTTTATTGTTGTATGGGTCCTTGAAAAAATATTCTTTAAAAATCCACGTTTATTGTTGTATGGGTCCTTGAAAAAATATTCTTTAAAAATCCACGTTTATTGTTGTATGGGTCCTTGAAAAAATATTCTTTAAAAATCCACGTTTATTGTTGTATGGGTCCTTGAAAAAATATTCTTTAAAAATCCACGTTTATTGTTGTATGGGTCCTTGAAAAAATATTCTTTAAAAATCCACGTTTATTGTTGTATGGGTCCTTGAAAAAATATTCTTTAAAAATCCACGTTTATTGTTGTATGGGTCCTTGAAAAAATATTCTTTAAAAATCCACGTTTATTGTTGTATGGGTCCTTGAAAAAATATTCTTTAAAAATCCACGTTTATTGTTGTATGGTTCCTTGAAAAAATATTCTTTAAAAATCCACGTTTATTGGTCCTTGAAAAAATATTCTTTAAAAATCCACGTTTATTGTTGTATGGGTCCTTGAAAAAATTTTCTTTAAAAATCCACGTTTTTTGCTGTATGGGTCCTTGAAAAAATATTCTTTAAAAATCCACGTTTATTGTTGTATGGGTCCTTGAAAAAATATTCTTTAAAAATCCAGGTTTATTGTTGTATGGGTCCTTGAAAAAATTTTCTTTAAAAATCCACGTTTTTTGCTGTATGGGTCCTTGAAAAAATATTCTTTAAAAATCCACGTTTATTGTTGTATGGGTCCTTGAAAAAATATTCTTTAAAAATCCACGTTTATTGTTGTATGGGTCCTTGAAAAAATATTCTTTAAAAATCCACGTTTATTGTTGTATGGGTCCTTGAAAAAATATTCTTTAAAAATCCACGTTTATTGTTGTATGGGTCCTTGAAAAAATATTCTTTAAAAATCCACGTTTATTGTTGTATGGGTCTTTGAAAAAATTTTCTTTAAAAATCCACGTTTTTTGCTGTATGGGTCTTTGAAAAAATATTCTTTAAAAATCCACGTTTATTGTTGTATGGGTCCTTGAAAAAGTATTCTTTAAAAATCCACGTTTATTGTTGTATGGGTCCTTGAAAAAATATTCTTTAAAAATCCACGTTTATTGTTGTATGGGTCCTTGAAAAAATTTTCTTTAAAAATCCACGTTTTTTGCTGTATGGGTCCTTGAAAAAATATTCTTTAAAAATCCACGTTTATTGTTGTATGAGCCCTTGAAAAAATATTCTTTAAAAATCCACGTTTATTGTTGTATGGGTCCTTCAAAAAATATTCTTTAAAAATCCACGCTTATTGTTGTATGGGTCCTTGAAAAAATATTCTTTAAAAATCCACGCTTATTGTTGTATGGGTCCTTGAAAAAATATTCTTTAAAAATCCACGCTTATTGTTGTATGGGTCCTTGAAAAAATATTCTTTAAAAATCCACGCTTATTGTTGTATGGGTCCTTGAAAAAATATTCTTTAAAAATCCACGTTTACTGGTCCTTGAAAAAATATTCTTTAAAAATCCAAGTTTATTGGTCCTTCAAAAATATTCTTTAAAAATCCACGTTTATTGGTCCTTGAAAAAATATTCTTTAAAAATCCACGTTTATTGGTCCTTGAAAAAATATTCTTTAAAAATCCACGTTTATTGGTCCTTGAAAAAATATTCTTTTAAAATCCACGTTTATTAGTCCTTGAAAAAATATTCTTTAAAAATCCACGTTTATTGGTCCTTGAAAAAATATTCTTTAAAAATCCACGTTTATTGGTCCTTGAAAAATATTCTTTAAAAATCCACGTTTATTGGTCCTTGAAAAAATATTCTTTAAAAATCCACGTTTATTGGTCCTTGAAAAAATATTCTTTAAAAATCCACGTTTATTGGTCCTTGAAAAAATATTCTTTAAAAATCCACGTTTATTGGTCCTTGAAAAAATATTCTTTAAAAATCCACGTTTATTGGTCCTTGAAAAAATATTCTTTAAAAATCCACGTTTATTGGTCCTTGAAAAAATATTCTTTAAAAATCCACGTTTATTGGTCCTTGAAAAAATATTCTTTAAAAATCCACGTTTATTGTTGTGTGGGCCCTTGAAAAAATATTCTTTAAAAATCCACGTTTATTGTTGTATGGGTCCTTGAAAAAATATTCTTTAAAAATCCACGTTTATTGTTGTATGGGTCCTTGAAAAAATATTCTTTAAAAATCCACGTTTATTGTTGTGTGGGCCCTTGAAAAAATATTCTTTAAAAATCCACGTTTATTGTTGTATGGGTCCTTGAAAAAATATTCTTTAAAAATCCACGTTTATTGTTGTATGGGTCCTTGAAAAAATATTCTTTAAAAATCCACGTTTATTGGTCCTTGAAAAAATATTCTTTAAAAATCCACGCTTATTGTTGTATGGGTCCTTGAAAAAATATTCTTTAAAAATCCACGTTTATTGTTGTATGGGTCCTTGAAAAAATATTCTTTAAAAATCCACGTTTATTGTTGTATGGGTCCTTGAAAAAATATTCTTTAAAAATCCACGTTTATTGGTCCTTGAAAAAATATTCTTTAAAAATCCACGTTTATTGGTGGTAATGTATTGAGTCTTCGACGTTTTACCTTAATATACAATTTGCTCTACAATTATATTTATATTCGTTTTTGCCTGTATATCCGCATGTACATATGTATGTATGTGTATGTATTTATGCATATTATGTGAATAAGCCCGTTATAACACAGATAAATATGAATAAACATAATGGGTGGAAAACATATTGTGTCTCTATGTGGTTAATATGCTTTGTGACTTTGTTGTTGTTGTTGCTGCTGTTGTTGTTAATGTCCTATCTTGTCTTGTATATTTGCCAACAACTACTACAAGTGGCAAAGGTTGCCAATAACACTGGCCAAACGAACAACCAGCAATTCAAAATGCTGCAACAACACAAACAAAATCAATGGCGATGATAACAGCAGTAGCAACGATAGCAACAACAACAATCAACTAACAAGCCAGGCAATTGCAATTGCTAATGCAAGCGTTTTGTGATACACACACCAAACAGTTCCCAGCATTTGCCTTTACACTATCGCCTACAACATGAACATGAATGGGAACATGCCACAACAATGGCAACGGCAGCAAGCACAAGCACAAGGCCTACAGCTAAACAAGTCATTCAGGCAAATAGCCAGCGAGTCAAACTGGCCAGCACTACAAGTTATCAGGCTATCTCAGGCTCATGACTTTGCCGCCTCAACGGTTGAACTGAATGTGTTTGTGGTTGAGTTAAGGTGAGGGTGTATAAATGAGTGTGCATGAATGCGAATGTATGGCTGGATAAGCTTGACTGAATTCTATTCCGAGAATATTAGTTGTTGTTGTTACCTGAGCACTATTTATGAATTTCATATGGTGGCGGTGGTGATGACCAAGAAGAGCTTGGTGGTGGCAGCGACATTTGTTGTTGTGCAATGGTGCAGGACATAACTGGCCATTGTGTGTGGTCGCGTGTGTTTGCCGACGATGAGCATGTTGACAATTAATATTTTAACATTGCTGTAAATTAAAGGTTGTTAACTCAACTTAACATCTGACTGAGGATATTTGCATTGCAATCTCTGGAACTTATTGTCATGTCACATACACACAAATACAATTTCAAAGCGCGCATCTAACTCGCCCGACCCCCCATTTTGTCGTTTGTTATTCACTTTACCCTATTCAAGTGAAATTATGTGCGTAAATAGAATAATGTTAGGTAATGCTTCAGGTACTTTATTATGTACATACAGCAACAAGGACAACAGGATGAACTTAATGACAATAAATCGTTGTTGAAATGTTTGCTAAATAATGGGAAATTTATTGAAAATTTAGACCATATAAATAATTCTTTTAGTTGAGCAGATAAGCATGCAGAGTATGTCGGTATAAAAATATTCTTTAACAAAAGCAAAGTTTTGTGGGTTAGTGGTCCTTAAAAAAAATATTCTTTAAAAAATTCACATTTATGGGCTAATGATCCTTGAAAAAATATTCCTTAAAAATCCACGTTTTGTAGGCTAATGGTCCTTGAAAAAATATTTTTTAAAAAATCCAAGTTTTATTGGCTAATGGCTCTTGAAAAAATATTCTTTAAAAATACACGTTTTTTCTTGAAAAAATATTCTTTAAAAAAATATTCTCTAAAAAATCCACGTTTTGTGGACTAATGGTCTTTGAAAAAAATATTTGTTCAAAATCCACGTTTTGTGGGCTAATGCTTCTTGAAAAAATATTCTTTAAAAAATCCACGTTTTGTGGGCAAGTGATCTTTGAAAAATATTCTTTAAAAAATCCATGTGTTGTGGGCAAGTGGTCCTTGAAATTATTTTGAAAAATGTCCGCGTTTTGTGGGCTGATGATCCATGAAAAAATATTTTGAAAAATTTGCGTTTATTCACAAAATAATTTATATAAAATCCACATATTTTTTAAAAAATTCTCGTTTTGTGGGCAAATTTGTCATTGAAAATTATTATTTAAAAAATTCACGTTTCCCCGTTTTTTTGTGGGCAAACGGTCCTTGAAAATTATTATATAAAAAATTCACGTTAATAAATATTTTTTAACAAATCCAAGTTAAAAAATGTTTTTTTAATCCTCGTTTAAAAATATTGAATATCCAAGTTTAAAAAATATTTTTTTAAAACATCCATGTTTAAAAATATTAAATATTAAAATATTTTTAAAAAAATCCAAGTTTGAAAAAATATTTTTTAAAAAATCCATGCTGAAAAAATTATTTTTTTAAAAACCAATTTTTAAAATATATTTTTAAAAAATTCAGGTTTAAAAAAATCCATGGTTAAAAAAATACTTTTAAGAAATACATGTTTAAAAAATATTTTTTAAATATTCCAAAAATATTTTTTAAATATTCCATGTTAAAAAAATTATTTTGTAAATATTCCATGTTTAAAAAAATATTTTCTAAATATTCCATGTTAGGAAAAATATTTTTTAAAAAATCAACGCTTATTAATAAAAATTATTTTTATTTGAACATTTTTTCCTGTTAGACGAAGGTCATTTTTTTATTAATTTTCAATTAATTTCTCGTTAGAGACGAGCTTATTGACCAATATGCTTTTTGAAAAAGGAAAGCCGACGATACGAACCCACACAACCACCACTGTGTGGCATGACATGTTTCGATGTGTCTGAGGAGCCTTCCTAAACGAAAGGCGAAACAGTCATGTCACACAGTGGTAGTTGTGTGGGTTCCTATCGTCGGATTCCTTTTTCAAAAAGCATCTTGGTCAGTAAGCTCGTCTCTAACGAGAAATTA
The DNA here is from genome assembly GCF_047663935.1 of Musca autumnalis. Classification (NCBI taxonomy): domain Eukaryota; kingdom Metazoa; phylum Arthropoda; class Insecta; order Diptera; family Muscidae; genus Musca; species Musca autumnalis. The sequence goes on along the minus strand of NW_027411656.1, from coordinate 8,320 downwards.
ATTAAAAAAAATATTTTTTTTTTAATCCACGTTTTTGTTAAAATATTTTTTTTAATCCAGGTTTATTGTTAAAATTCACGTTTATTAATAAAAATATATTTTTTAAATTCATGTTTATTGTTAAAATTCACGTTTATTAATAAAAATATTTTTCTAAAAATCCACGATTTTTGTTAAAATGTTTTTTTTTTAAATCCACGTTTATTGTTAAAATTCACGTTTATTAATAAAAATTTTTTTAAATCCATGTTTATTGTTAAAATTCACGTTTACAATAAAAATATTTTTTTTTAATCCACGATTTTTGTTAAAATATTCTTTTTAAACCCACGTTTATTGTTAAAATTCACGTTTATTAATAAAAAATTTTTTTAAATCCACGTTTATTGTTAAAATTCACGTTTATTAATAAAAATATTTTTTTTTTAAATCCACGTTTATTGTTAAAATTCACGTTTATTAATAAAAATATTTTTTTAAAAATCCATGTTTATTATAAAAATAATTTTTTATTAATAGAAATATTTTAAAAAAATCCACGTTTTTTAATAAAAATATTTTTAAAAAATCTACGTTTTTTAATAAAAATATTGTTAAAAAATCCACGTTTATTAATAAAATATTGTTAAAAAATCCACGTTTATTAATAGAAATATTTTTTTTAAATCTACGTTTATTAATAAAAATATTTTTTTAAAAATCCACGTTTATTAATAAAAATATTTTTTTTAAAAATATTATTTTTTTAAATCCAATTTTATTAATAAAAATATTTTTTTTTAAATCCACGTTTATTAATAGAAATATTAAAAAAAATGAATAAAATATATATTTTTTAAATCCACGTTTATTAATAGAAATATTAAAAAAAATGAATAAAATATATTTTTTTTTAAATCCACGTTTATAAATAAAAATATTTTTTTTAAAAAATCTACGTTTATTAAAAAATTTAGTTTTTTAAAAATCCACGTTTATTAATAAAAATATTTTTAACAAATCCACGTTTAAAATAATAATCTTTTTTTTTTTAATCCACGTTTATTGAAGAAATATTTAAAAAAAATCCTAGGTTATTGAAGAAGATTTTTTTTAAATCCACTTTTTTTGAAGAAGTATTTTTTAAAACATCTACGTTTTTTCAAGAAGTATTTTTTTAAAACATCTACGTTTTTTCAAGAAGTATTTTTTAAAACATCCACGTTTATTGAAGAAATATTTTTAAAAATCCACGTTTATTGAAGAAATATTTTTTAAAAAATCCACGTTTATTGAAGAAATATTTTTTTTAAAAAATACACGTTTATTGAAGACATATTTAAAAAAATCCACATTTATTGGAGAAATATTTTTTAAAAAATCCACGTTAATTGAAGAAATATTTTTTAAAAAAATCCACGTTTATTGAAGAAATATTTTTTAAAAAATCCACGTTTATTGAAGAAATATTTTTTAAAAAAATACACGTTTATTGAAGAAATATTTTTAAAAAAATCCACGTTTATTGAAAAAATATTTTTAAAACATATTTTTTTAAAAGTCCACGATTATTGACGGATATTTAAAAAAGAAACAACGTTTATTGAAGAATTATTTTTTAAAAAATCAAAATAAAAAAATATTTTTTTTTTTTTTAAATTCACGTTTTAATAAAGTTTGTTTTTTTAAAAATCCACGTTTATAAATTAAAATATTATTTTGAAAATCCACCTTTATTTAAAAATATATTTATTTCCCAGGTATATTAATAAAAACCCTAAAAAATCCACGTTTATTGAATAAGTATTTTTACTCCACGTTTATTGAAGAAATGTTTTTTTTAAAAAATCCACGATTCTTGAAGGAATATTTAAAAAAAAACAGCGTTTATTGAAGAATAATTTTTTGAAAATCCACGTGTATGGAACAAATATTTTTTTAAAAAAGCCACGTTTATGGAACAAATATTTTTTAAAAAAGCCACGTTTATGGAACAAATATTTTTAAAAAATCCACGTTTATTAAAAAAAATTTCTAAAAAATCCATGTTTATTGAAGAAATATTTTTTAAGAAATCCAAAAAAAATTTTTAATAATTCACGTTTATTGAAAAACTATTTTATAAAAAATTCACGATTATTAATAAAAATATTTTTAAAAACCCAAGAAGAAGTATTTTTTAAAAAAATCCACGTTTATTGAAGCATTATCCACGATTAATTGAAGAAATATTTCAAATAAAAAAAAGAACGTTTATTGAAGAATTATTTTTTAAAAAATCCACGTTTATTGAAGAAATGTTTTCAAGAAATTCACTTTTTTTGAAAAATATTTTTTTAAATCCACGTTTTTTGGTAAAAAATAAATGTTAAAAAATTCACTTTTATTAATAACCTATTTTGTAAAAAATCCACGTTTATTAATAAAAATATTTTCAAAAAATCCAAGTTCATTGAAAAAATATTTGTTTAAAAAAATCCACGTTTATTGTTAAAAACATCTTTAAAAATATCCGAGATTATTGAAAACATTTTTTAAATCATTGTCAATTTCTGATTGTTTTTGTTATTTTTTATACTCAGATTTCTCCATGATTTAAACAGTTCTCAGAAATATCTGAAAATTTAGTTAACAAACCAAAAGGATTTGTCGCAAAAGGAATTCCGCAGAAGAAAATAAAATTCTCAAAAGAAACATTTCCACGCATAAAAAAGAAACTGAAAACTTAAATATCCCCCTATGTGAGGGGAGAGAAGAAAATCTACAGGGGAGAAAATGCCAATAGAAGTAGTAGCAGCTGTTGTAGCGGCGACAACAATAGCAACAATATAATCATCACTGGATTCCTTGATGATGCTGGTTGTATTGGATGTTGATGAAGTGGTTGCTTGGTTTTACTGGTTACGCACAAGAAATGCCAGTCTCTTTGCTACACCACTTCCGTATCCGGTTTCACAAAACCGGAAACTCAACAAGAAGAAGAAGAAAAACAACAAAACAGCATCAGCTAACCAACAATCATGCTTTAGTTTCAAGTGACAAGTTTGTGTTGTTGGTGCTGGGTGATTCTTGCTGTTTTTGTATCCTACCATGAAAGCTTTTTGGTTTTTGTTGATTTTTTTGTGTCTTTAGTGAAACAGTTTATTTGTCTTTTGTTTTTAAAATATTTGGGGACATTGTTTGAAAGGAGGATTCAGTTTAGGTTACGTGGGGGAATTTTTCAAAGACCAGATTTTTAAGACTCTGAAGGCGAGGTTTTGTCAATAAAAAAAATTGCCGCTTTGAATTATTTTCTCCATTCGCCTTAAAGAAAAACATCCCGTTAAAGCTTTAATTCACTATCTCATATCAAATTTATTACTTATTTCCAAAGCCAATATCTGACCTTATTTTACCTAATAAGTGATGAATTTGATCCCAAGTTCCCATTGCCCAAAAAAATGCAATTCCTTAAAAATCTGTAAAAGACTCACATCAAAATTAATTACAACCCAATTGGCAAGGTATTATCTGGCAAAGAGAAAGACAAAATTCGCTTATAAAATCCTCAGGATTCTTCGCTGTCTTGCATTACCTTTGAGCTTTCTTAATGCACAATGCCAATCCGCCATGCAGCCATCATCAACACACAATGCTGCCATACTAAAACCTAACAGCTACTTTTCCCCTCTCTATTGCTTCCGCAGATAAAGCAGAAGATGATGATAAAGCTTCTTTAATATTTCAATCAACTAAAAATTCATTAGATAATGCAAAAAGTCAATGAGCAGAAATGACAAAAACATGAATAATCTTCATCAAAGCTGATGATAGTAGAGGCAGTAGCTGGCGGAAAATAGCAATTCCAACCGGAGACAAAAAAGAAGATGCAGAAGAAAAGAAACAGCAAATCAAATCCCCTTTTCCCGAAAAAAAAAGAAATAAAATAAGCCATCACTACACAAAGATGCCAAGGTAATAATGCTGGGTATGGAAGGGGTACAAAACGCAGCAAATAGTGCCTTGGTTTTTTGTCTTAAACATCAACTAAAACACAAACACACACACTACCGCTGACTTTCAATTCCACCCACTCATCCCTCCCCTTTTTTTCAATATTATATTGAATTGCACAACTATAGGAAAAATGTCAATCTAATTGAAATTCTAGACAAAATCTTCCGCAAATTACCGTCATTGACAAAAATCCCTAATCCCCTAACCAAACACCACCATGGCAGGAGCGAGGCAAGCAAGCAAGCAATGACAATAGTTTTTTCTTACACAGGCAGAACAGACAACTAAAGGTAACTGAAGTACCAGCAACAGTCAATGCTTTTCAAAATCCCCGACAGCTAAATAAAGCAACAATTTTCGTCACACACAATGCGCCAAAATAAAAAATAAAAAACTAAACTCTAAACATCTAAAATTCCTGACAGCTGCCAGGATGGGAGGTGAAGTTTGCTTATAATTGGGATCATGCTTCATTAATATTTGAAAATGTTTAAAATAAAGCCGTCGGAGGATATAAATCATGGATTTAGGAAAAATAAAATATAGTCTTTATTTTTAAAGAATACTTTGAAGGACCATCGGCCAGTAAACGTCGATTTTTAAGAATATTTTTTCATGGACCATAACAACATTAAACGTGGATTTTAAAAGAATATTTTTTAAAGGACCATCACAACAATAAACGTGGATTTTTAAAGAATATTTTTTCATGGACCATTACACAATAAACGTGGATTTTTAAAGAATATTTTTTCATGGACCCTCACAACAATAAACGTGGATTTTTAAAGAATATTTTTTCATGGACCATCACAACAATAAACATGGATTTTTAAAGAATATTTTTTCGTCGACCATCAGACCAATAAACTAGGATTTTTTAAAGAATATGTTTTCGTCGACCATCAGACCAATAAACGTGGATTTTTAAAGAATATTTTTCCGTCGACCATCAGACCAACAAATAGGATTTTTAAAGAATATTTTTTCGTCGACCATCAGACCAATAAACTAGGATTTTTTAAAGAATATTTTTCCGTCGACCATCAGACCAATAAACGTGGATTTTTAAAGAATTGTTTTTCAACGTCCTTCAGACCAATAAACGTGGATTTTTAAAGAATTGTTTTTCAACGTCCTTCAGACCAATAAACTAGGATTTTTTAAAGAATATTTTTTTGTCGCCTACAGACTAATAAACGTGGCTTTTTTAAAGAAGGATAATCGGACTAATAAACGTGTATTATTTAAGAATACTTTTTATACCCTCCACCATAGTATGAAGGGTATATTAAGTTTGTCATTCCGTTTGTAACACATCGAACTAATCATTTGCGACCCTATAAAGTATATATATTCTTGATCAGGATAAAATTCTAAGACGATCTAGCCATGTCCGTCTGTCCGTCTGTTGTAATCACTCTAGCGTCCGCAATAATTGAGATAGAGTGCTGAAATTTTGCACCCGTGGGCAGGGATGCCAGATAAGTTTGGTCGAAAATCGGCACTTTTCGGGTGCCAAAATCGGCAAAATCGGCAAAAATTTTCAAAATCGGCAAAAAATCGGCAAATTAAAAAACATTTATTTCAGTTCAAATTATCGCTTTATTTAATAAGCATAAGTTAGAAAACATAACATTTTAAGTACAATAAATAATTAAAAATTCATAAAACAAGTCAACAATTCAAAATATGTATGAATATAAATGGTTTTACCATATACATATGTAGTATATATTTATAAGTACGTGAGATCAATATATTTTCAATTCAGTCAAGCTAAACAAAACTTATACAAATATTGTCTTAAGAGGTTAATTAATAAGGTGATTGTTTCTTGTATTGGAATTTTGAAATGTTGCTTTGCAATTAAAATTCAATTTCTTTAATAAATATTTGAATTAAAGTTTCGAAACAAATCATTTTTAATTACAACATCATAACAGTTGGACTTATTTAATTTTAAGTAGTCTTTAGTAAAGAGAATTCCTTCCATCGAGTCCCTAACTAATCGATTTCGACACTTGTTTTTATTTAAATTTACTTGGCTAAAAACTCTTTCCACATTTGATGAAGAATGTGGCAAGACTAAAATAAGTTTAATAAATTTGGACAAAATAAGAAATAATGGTTCAGAAATTGCACATCTTAATTCACATACTGTTTTCCAAAACTCTAGCAACTCTAATTTTTTATCTTTAAACAAATTTTGGAAATTTCAAAAGTTGAAAGTGCGTGTAATTCTGAGTCCAAGTCTTGTTTTTCGTTTATGTTTATAGAGCTTTCGAATTCCTTTATAATGTTGAAAAATGAATCTTCTGTGCCATTTATTATAAAACTTGGATTTATGGAAGCTAGGCACATAAATTTGTTTTCAAAATCAAACCGCTTCAAAATCTGATCACAAAGTTCAATGTAAAAGTTTGTGCAGTTTTTAATTATTTCCACTAACCTCACTTTTCGACAATTTCGTTTTTTTAACAATTTCCTTGACGTATATGGTAATATTCAAAAATGTTTTACAATCGTTGAAGTTGAGGTTCACCATTTAATAAGTCGCGAACTGTCAATATATTTTATACAATATGGATGTATTTATATTATTGAAGTGTTTTAGCCGGGCTCGCATAAAATGAACCATAAAAAATAATTTATGTGGAAGCTGTGTTGGTGGTAATATTAAAAAATGGGTAAAAATGTGTTGAAGTTTACAAGTTTTTTTGTGTTCTTTCCTGATTTCTGGCCAAACCACGGAAAATTCAGACCTGAGCTCAAAGAAAGAATTGAATAATACCCCTTGGGCAACATGGTTCTAATGTATGACTTTTCGATATATACACTGCATCCTACTAAAATCGATGCTGACATTTGAAGTTTTGAAATCTGGGTTTTTTGAATTTGTCTTATAATTGGAGGGCGCAACCTGATAATTACCCAAACTGTTTATTGGATTGTATAACTCGTGATTCCACGTCGTTTGATGTATATCTCATGAGTGTGATTCATACAGCTCCCTAGTAATAGGAGACCAAAGTCGAAATGTTGATGCGTAAATTTTCTTTAAAAAACTATTTTTTGGCTTCAAAGTTACAACTGTGACTCAGGTACCCTTGAACCCCGCGTGATTTTAGTTTTTTTTACGCGCCGGATCTAATGAACCCTTCCGCTTTCAAATCCATCCACTAAAACGGCGGTTATAGATACCTTGAAAGTAGGAAATCTGCAAAATTATATGTTGATGATTCCGCGCATTGTACCGCGATTTTCTTTGGTTATTTTTACATAAATGGAATCCTTTATACGCGATTATATTATTTTCCAAAACCGTGTGGCATAAATTACCGAGATTCTGGAGTAATATTCGTATTTTAGTATAAAATAGAATTTTGTAGCACATCCGGCAGTTCTTGACGAATTTGTTTAAAATTTGTTATAATGTACATCCCGCAATTTTTACCCACATAAAGGTTTTTTGAACAGTAAAATGCAGCTGACGGCACACTTTGGCCGCTGAATGAAAAGTGGAAAAATCGCTACATATTGATAGAGATGCACTCGCTGTATCTGAAAAGCGCATGCGCCTTAAGTGATTTTAACGAATTCGCGAATTATTCGTTTTTTAACTTTTATGTTTTTCTTTGGTTGTAATTTCAATATTACTTTATATTTCATAATCCTATTGTTTATCAAAGTAAGCAAATACACTTTCGGGTTTGTCATCGCATTTTCCCTGAAGAAGTTTCAGCGAAGTCTGTCAGTCCTTGCATCGAAATTTAGCGAAATAGTAGAATAACTCCCAAAAATTTTTTTTCTATTTGTCGTATTTAACAAATAATATATTTTTGAAATAATTTTCAACAATAAGTTTTCGTCTTTTGTTGTTGCTGTAATATGGCAGTTATAAATCCTATCGTTAAAATGTTGGTCTTATATTTTTCTACGCGATGTCTAGAATCTGTACGTATTTTTAATTTATTTTTTTTTCGAATTTTATTTGGACTCTAAATTAGAATAAATTAAATTTACTCCAAGATTTCATTATTTCTTGATTTTCCGCGAAAATAGAAATACATTTAGTAAATATTTAGGCATCTACGGATAGATATTAAATGCTGTTAACGCTTTATATATACATTTTGTTATTACAGCAAAAATTGAATTTTTAAATATTTGTTCTTTATAAGGGAATAAAACCCCCCATAACTTTGGAGCGCAGCATCCAATTTTGTGAACGAGAACCGATTTGAAACCACAACTTTTTTCTTAATCTATGTTCCAAAAATGCGGATGTGCTCGCAAAATTTTTTTTAACATTTCTTCCAATGGAATTGCAAAGAAATTTGAA